>NC_030818.1:40157500-40457500 GCF_001704415.2 Capra hircus | reverse complement strand
CAGTTGTGGTTCTTAAAGAATTGTAGTATTGTAGTCTTACAGCAAACTTACATTTAAAAGATTGTAAACAAGTGCCAGATAATTGATTTTAAAAAATTCCGTCTCCTTTTTGTACATTTCCTATTTGGATTCAGTGTTTCTGGACTTTAAACTTAGAAGATCTTTATTTTCCTTTCTTTCTGTAAAATAATAGGCATGACTTTGTGGCATCCATATTAAAAATGGGTAATTTTCCTTATGGTCCCTGTCTTCCTGCTGGGTTGATAATGTTTTGATGTATTTTTCTTTTGCTCTGATGAGAGGTCTGCTGCTGCTGCTCTGACATATTCATTTGGATGAATAATTATAACTTGCACAATGTCAAGCTGAAGATGGTAGGGTTTTGTGCGTCATGACAAGCCTAGTAGCCAGTGCAGGTGTCTCACAGCATGATCAGCAACAGCCAGTGTATTCTGGCTCCGAGGAGGCATTTAGAGTGGTAAGAAATGAGCACCAAGGGCAAGGCTGCTGCTTCTACTGCTGCCGCGCTATGTGCCAAAGAAACACAAAGTGCTTCTCAAAGACAAGTGACTGCACACCTCTTTTCACATATTTACTTTGTTTACCCAGTTTTCTTTTATAGATTTCAGCATAGGAATGTAAGAGCATGTCATGATTTTTATCTTATTCTACTTCCCAACATCACAAACACTCTAAAATGTATCTAATTTGCTGCCCTTTGGACTTGTATATCTAGATCATATATATGAATAATGTAGACTGATGAGACCATAGGATGCTCTAATGTAAGATTTTACATGCATTGACAGTAGTGATTCTGTAAAAATAAAATTACCTTTCTGCAGGTCACTGATCAACCCAAAATAGATGCTAAAGTTGTACCCTTACCTGTAAATATGCCATTAAGTGTAGGCTTCAGTTAACTAGCCTCGTCATGTTGACTAGAATTTTCAGAGATTGGATATGACACAGTAAACAGTGGTCATTATATTTTTTAATCATGTAAATCTGATATTCTTGGGAGCAATGCCATGAATATAAGAAGAGCAAAACTAATGATAAAGCCTGTGGCTGATAATCTGATGGTGAATGAAGAAATTGTAATTAAAGGAAAACAGTCCTATTACATAGCAGTGAGCATGATCCATTAGTTAGAGCAACAGACTAGCAGTTGGGTATCCTTGGTTCTGTTTACAGTTCAGCCATTGACTTAATTGTATAATCGCAAACAAATCACAAGGCTGCTCTTTGCCTTAGTTCGTATGTATATGGAAATAATGAACTTTTTCTAAGAGATCTTAATAAAATAAATTTGGTTTAAAACAAATAGAATGGTAGATGGAGAAAATGCTCAGTATCATACTGTATGGACCCTAAGGATATTCTGCTTTTTTGATCTACTGGATTATCTTTCTTTCCATTTTTTCTCTACTGTCCTTGTTGGAGAACTCATAGAACTGGATTTTTGTTCAGTCTTTAATTGGTTAATTAAATATACTTTTGGTTTCTTGGCCATCTTATTGTGGCTACAGTGGTATGGATAAAAAGACATCAAAGAAATCATAACAAAGAAACTTAGTTCATTATTGAGACTATGTGATGTGATTGACCTGTGTGACATGGTATCCTATTGAACTCAGTAACTTACTAACTGCTTCTCTTTCTTTTTTTTAAATAACATGTATTTTTAAAGTACCCCTACATTGACTCTTTAAAACAGCAAAAATAAAAGCCAGCAAAATTTAAAAAATGTGAAATCACCTTTAATGCCTTCATTTATGGAGTCGGGATGTCACTGGTTAATCTGAACCTGTGCTTATCACTTAACAAAATATTTTTTTTTTGAAATATTATTTATAATGCTGTGCATTTATTATTCCAGATAATCTTTAGGATAATTTAGTTTTTAGTTATAATTGGGTTTACATTTATCCATCCAATTAAGAACTAATATATTCACAGTCTAGGAACTGATTATCTCTACGTTTATTTAGGTCCCCCAGTTAAGTAGCTATAGTTTCTTAATCCACATCTTGTACATTTTTGTTGAGTTTATTCCTAATTATAATATAGTTTTTGTTGCTATTGCGATTTGGTCTTTTTTTAAAATCACGTTTTCTAGTTTGTAATATGGGCAAGCTATTGATTTTTTAAAAAGTGTATACTCTAATAAAAGTTGTATATGAACGTAGTTTAAAGAGTTAGATTTACAAGGGTTTTTTTTGTTGTTGCTGTTGTTTGTTTTCTTTTCAGACAAAACAGCATGACCTAGCGTCCTTCCCACCTTTTTCTCCCTCTCCAGGGCCAACCACTTTTAATTGTTAGCTGATCTTTTGGTGTTATAATGTAATATGCATTATTACATGCTCTTGTAATTATACTACCTTTTGTTTGTTGGTTTGGTTTGGCCATTATCTGTTAACTTCCCACTGTAGATAATGAGGAATTTGCTATTTCTTCTGCCTTTCCCCCACTCCAAACACATATGAATACTTCCTGTGTTCTTTTTCTTTTCAGATAGTTATCTTGTAATTTTGATTATCAATATTCTGTTTACATTATTATGGTGAGCATATACGTATACTATGCAGAGATAAACCATGTAGTTAATTAGTATTCAATATTATTTTTCCTTTGTTGCCCCAGTTTTTGCTACCACCTAGAGTTAACAGTTGTCTATTTCATTTTCTTAGTTTTCTGTGTATTTAAAACTCATTCAATCCACAATTTTCCATCAGTTGTCTAAATCTACTCTTAATTATCTAGATGGGGTTTTGTATTAGCTTTACTTTCTGGTAAATTTCATCAGCGTTTTCTGGTAACCTTCCTTTTGAGTTTTTTTTTTTTTTTTAATACTGTCATGTTAATTTCTAAGAGTTTACTTCATTGATATATCTTCTTTTGTCCCTAGAGATACTAATAATATATATCTTTTTTTCCCACCTGAATAGTTTCTGTTTCCTTGAGTTGCTTTTTCTTATCATCTTTGGTTATTTGCTCATGATTAAAAGTCAGCTATTATAAACTATTTGAAGGCTCTGAGTACATGACTGGGGGCTTGTCAATTGTGAACCTCGTTGTAGAGTCACCTGAATAGATCTCAGAATAGATTACCCCAGATGTCAGTATTTTAGGTCTTTTTGATTGATTGGTCAGATTTGTTGAGAAGACTCTTTTATTTAGCCTTCTGCCTACAAGTTACTGAGCAAACAGAAAATGCTCCCTTATGGCAAGAGTGGACCAACACTGCTGGGCAAGAAACAGCAGTCTAGATTAGTAACAGTTAACCCTCTTTCAATATACGTTTATATTATGTTGTATAATTGTATATATAAACACACCCACATCCATATATGACAAGTAAGTGGTATCTCTCTCTTTGTATGTTGAACTACATATACTCTAAACACAATATTTCCATTTATATGCAATAGTCAGGAAGTATTCTGGTGCTGAAAAATAAAATAGAGATGATTAATACAAAACAACCATCAGTCTCACCAGGCTCTCTGGTTATGGTAGATGACTATATATACATTGTAACATAAGTAACAAACTAACATAACATATAACAAGTAACATATATATATTGTAACAATATTTCTCAACAGAAATATTGAGAAATACTGTTTGGTCTTACAGTGTGCCGGTTAATGTATTACGAATACTTGGACTATAGTTTGGAGGAAACCAATAAAATATTCTTATATAGCAAGTGTCCTAGGTAAAAGAAAATATATAAGTATCAGTCTCCAAATGGCTTCTTAATATTGTGATTTATATTTTAAAATGCTTTTGGATAAAAAGGATTGTCTTAGCTTGTCAGTAAAGCAATTTTATTTCAACACAAACACAATTTATTAACATTCTCTACCTCATGTTTTGTCAATGTCAGGGACTCTAGAAAATTAATATACAATGTCTATTTGTACTTTTTTTTTTAACCCAAGGGCTATTTTAAAATATTTGAATATTGGTATATATATGTGTGTGTGTGTTTTAAGCCATCTGTTTGGAAGAACAGATACCCGTATTGAAAATAAAGTTCCAGTAGACAGAAGACAGAAATGATAATTCAAATATAAAAGATGCTAATTCAAGTATGATCTGCTAGAATCACTGATTAATACTCTCAGCTATATATACTTACTTTCTTCCTCTTTTTGTGCTAAAAAAAAAAAAGTTGAATATGAGAAGCCAAACTAACTTAGCAGATGGATATAATGAAGCAAACCAGAATTTTGGAGTTGGTAGATAGCAGAGGCAATGGAACAGTATGGTTGTGAAGGTAACATTGATAGCCAGCAACACACACATTTTATTAGTCTTGACCTTCTCTGAAAGCAAAGATCTTTGTGAACATTTATTTCCTTATTTTGTTGTTTTTAGTGTGAATAATAACAATTAGATATAGTCAACTTTTTGATGAGGGTAGAGTAGAACCCTTTTGTGGTATGTCCTACCTAGAACAAAAAGCTAGACTAGTTTGCTTTTTTCTGATTGGCTTAATTTTTTTTATTATGTAGAACTTTATTTTAATACCAAGTAAAGGAAGTTAAAAACAGTTAACATGGAATATTAGAAATGTATTTGAACCAAATACTAAGGGTCTTAAGTAGCATTGTACAAGACGTGGTTTTTCTCAGAGTTAACAATCTGAGGGATATAAATGGATAAACAGCCACAGGGGCTTGTTCATCAGTCAGGCTCAGGCTGCCATGGTATCGTAGTCCTATCCTGGCATTCTTAGCATCTTTATTATTTTTTAAAATTGTGATAAGATAGACAAAATTTACTATCTTAACCATTTTTACAGGTGCAGTTCAGTGGTATTAAATACATTCATCAAGTTTTTGGTTACCTTTACTACCATTCATCTCCAGAACTCTTTTCAGATCTTGTAAAACTGAAACACTATACCCATTAAACAGTAACTCCCCTTCTCTTCACCAGTGTCTAGCAGCCACCATTCTAGTTTCTAACTCTATAGTTTGACTATGCTAAGTACCTTACATAAGTGGAATCATGCAGCATTTGTCCTTTTTGACTGGCTTATTTCACTGAGCATAATATACTCAAGTTTCATACAAGTTGTAGCATATGTCAGAATTTGCTTCCTTTTTAAGATCAAAAATATGCCATTACATGTATAATACCACATTTTATTTATCCCTTCCTCCATTGATGGACTTAAATTGCTTTCACAGTTTAGCTCATGGGAATAATGCTGCAGGTGAACATGGATGTGCATATATAGCTCTATGAGTTCCCACTTTTAACTGGTAATTAAATTACCAATAATTAATTGGTAATTTTATCTTTAATTTTTTGAGAAACTGCTATACTGCTTTCCAGAGCTCCTGTACCATTTTACATTCCTACAACAGTGTACAAGAGTTTCAGTTTCTCCATATCCTCCTAAACACTTATTTTCTTTTAATGAGTGTGAGTGAAGTGATCTTATTACAATTTTGACTTGCATTTCCCTAAGAGATATTGAGTGTCTTTTCATGTACTTATTGGCCATTTCTGTATCTTCTTTGGATACATGTCTTAGTCCTTTGCCCAGTTTAAAATAAGTTGTTTTGTTGTTGAGTTTTAAGAGTTCTCTATATATTATAGATATTTATCCTTTATCACATACATGATTTGCAAATGTTTCTCCCATTCTGTGCGTTGCCTTTTTACTCTGTTGCTGCTGTCTTCTGATGCACAAAATTTTTAAATTTTCATCAAGTCTAACTTTTCCTGTTGTTGCCAGTGCCCTTGGTGCTATACTGAAGAAATCATTGCCCGATCCAGTGTCATAGAGCTTCTGCCCTGTGTTTTTTCGGAGAGTTTTATACTTAAACAGCTCTTATATCTATGTCTCTGATCCATTTTAAGTTACTTTTTGTATATGGTGCTAGATAAGGGGCCAACTTAATTATTTTCCGTATTGATATCCAGTTTTTCTAGCTCCATTAGTTGAAAAGATTGTTCTTTTCTCATTGAACGGTCTTGACACTTTGTCAGAAATGATTTGATCATGTATATGAGTGTATGTTTCTAGGCTATCTATTCTGTTCCATTTGTATTTTATCTGTCTGTATGCTAGTACCACATTGTTTTGATTCCTGTAGCTTTATAGGAAGTTTTGAAATCAGAAAATGTGATTTCCACTTTGTCCTTTCCACTTTTTTCCTCCATGTTTGTTATTCTTTTTCAAGATTGTATGGCTATACAGGGTCTCTTAAGATTCTGTGAGTTTTAAGATGGGGTTTTCTGTTTGTGCCCCCAAAAAATGTCATTGGGATTTTGATAAGGATTGCATTGTCTTCCAGTTAATGAATGCGAGTTGAGATTCCTTTTATTGATGTCTTCTGTTAATTTTTATCAGGAGTGATATAACCATTTGTGTTTTCATTTTGTGTCCTTAACCTTCGTGGTTAATTACTAAGGCTTTTTTTCTTTTGTTTTGCTTTTTGATGATATTGTAAATGGAATTGTTTTCTTAATTTCTTTTTTGGGTTGTTTATTGTTGCTGTTTGGAAATGTAACTAGTGGTCAAAGAGGTATCCTGGCCCTTTGCTGAATTAACTTCTTCATTGTAATAATTTGGGGGGTGGGATTTAGGATTTTTTGCCTGTAAGTTTATATCATCTGCAAGCAGGGATAATTTTACTTCTTCCTTTCTTATTTGGATGCTTTAATTTCTTTTTCTTGTCTAATTGATCTAGCTAGAACTTCCAGTACTGTGTTGAATAGAAGTGTTGAAAGTAGGTATCCTTGCTTTGTTCCTGATCTTAGAGGAAAAGCTTTCAGTCTTTGAGCATTGAGTATGATGTTTGCTGTTCCTTTTTATTATATGGCTTTTATTTTGTTGCAGTAACTTTCTTTGATCTTTGTTGAGTTTTTATCATGAGAAGGTGTTAAATATTGTCAAATGTTTTTCTCTGGGTCAGTTCAGATGATTAAATGGGTTTTTTTTTCATTCCATTAGTATAGTGTTTTACATTTTATTGATTTACATATTTTGAGCCATTTTTGTATTCCAGGAGTAAATCCCACCTGATCTCTGTGTGTAATATTTTTAATATGCTGCTAAATTTGGTATTTTGTTGAGGATTTTTCTTTTATCAGTATTCAAAAGGGATCATGGTTTTTAGTTTTCTTGGGGCTTTAGTATCACAGTAAAGATAGCCTCACTCAATATGCCAGCAAATTTGGAAAACTCAGCAGTGGCCACAGGACTGGAAAAGGTCAGTTTTCATTCCAATCCCAAAGAAAGGCAATGCCAAAGAATGCTCAAACTACTGCACAATTGCACTCATCTCACACGCTAGTAAATTAATGCTCAAAATTCTCCAAGCCAGGCTTCAGCAATATGTGAACTGTGAACTTCCAGATGTTCAAGCTGGTTTTAGAAAAGGCAGAAGAAACAGAGATCAAATTGCCAACATCTGCTGGATCCTGTAAAAAGCAAGAGAGTTCCAGAAAAACATCTATTTCTGTTTTATTGACTATGCCAAAGCCTTTGACTGTGTGGATCACAAGAAACTATGGAAAATTCTCAAAGAGACTGGAATAACAGACCACCTGACCTGCCTCTTAAACCTGTATGCAGGTCAGGAAGCAACAGTTAGAACTGGACATGGAACAACAGACTGGTTCCAAATAGGAAAAGGAGTATGTCAAGGCTGTATATTGTCACCCTGCTTATTTAACTTATATGCAGAGTACTTCATGAGAAATGCTGGGCTGGAAGAAGCACAAGCTGGAATCAAGATTGCCAGGAGAAATATCAATAACCTCAGATATGCAGATGACACCACCCTTATGGCAGAAAGTGAAGAGGAACTAAAAAGCCTCTTGGTGAAAGTGAAAGTGGAGAGTGAAAAAGTTGGCTTAAAGCTCAACATTCAGAAAACGAAGATCATGGCATCTGGTCCCATCACTTCATGGCAAATAGATGGGGAAACAATGGAAACAGTGTCAGACTTTATTTTTTTGGGCTCCAAAATCAGTGCAGATGGTGATTGCAGCCATGAAATTAAAAGATGCTCACTCCTTGGAAGGAAAGTTATGACCAACCTAGATAGCATATTCAAAAGCAGAGACATTACTTTGCCAACAAGGTCCATCTAGTCAAGGCTATGGTTTTTCCAGTGGTCATGTATGGATGTGAGAGTAGGACTGTGAAGAAAGCTAAGTGCCGAAGAATTGATGCTTTAGAACTGTGGTGTTGGAGAAGACTCTTGAGAGTCTCTTGGACTGTGATGAGATCCAACCAGTCCATTCTAAAGGAGGTCAGTCCTGGTCATTGAAGGACTGATGCGAAAGCTGAAACTCCAATACTTTGGCCACCCCATGCAAAGAGTTGACTCATTGGAAAAGACCCTGATGCTGGGAGGGATTGGGGGCAGGAGGAGAAGGGGACGACAGAGGATGAGATGGCTGGATGCCATCATCGACTCGATGGACATGAGTTTGAGTAAACTCTGGGAGTTGGTGATGAACAGGAGGCCTGGCGTGCTGTGATTCATGGGGTCGCAAAGAGTCGGACACGACTGAGCGACTGATTTGACTGACTGAACCTCTTTCAGTCGTGTCCGACTCTTTGTGACCCCAAGAATCACAGCACGCCAGGCCTCCCTGTCCATTACCATCTCCCGGAGTTCACTTAAACTCATGTCCATAGCCTCCTTATACTTACCTAAAAATTAGTTAGGAAGTATTTTACCCTTATCAATTTTTTTGGAGAAGTCTGAGAAGTATTGGTGGTTGTGGCAGTTGTTCAGTCAGTGAGTCATGTCCAACTCTTTGCGACCCCAGGGACTGCAGCACTCAAGGCTTCCCTGTCTTTCACTATCTTCCAGAGTTTGCTCAAATTATGTCCATTGAGTCGGTGATGCCACCTAACCATCTCATCTTCTGTCACCCTCTTCTTCCCCCCATTCTCAATCTTTCCAAGGACCAGGGTCTTTTCGAGTGAGTCAGTTCTTTGCATCAGGTGGTCGAAAGTATTAGAGCTTCAGCATCAGTCCTTCCAATGAATATTCAGGGTTGATTTCCTTTGGGATTGACTGGTTAGATCTCCTTACTGTCCACGGGAGTCTCAAGAGTCTTCTCTAGCACCACATTTTGAAAGCATCAGTCTCTGGCACTCAGCCTTATGGTCCAAGTCTCACATAAGTACATGACTACTAGAAAAACCATAGCTTTGACTATATGGACCTTTGTCAGAAGAGTGATGTCTTTGCTTTTTAATATGCTGTCTAACTCTGTCATACGTTTCCTTCCAAAGAGCAAACGTCTTCTGCAGTCACTGTCCATAGTGATTTTGGAGCCCAAGAAAATGAAATGTTATTGTGTCCACTTTTCCCCCTTCTATCTGCCATGAAGTGATAGGACTGGATGCCATGGTCTTAGTTTTTTGAATGTTGAGTTTTAAGCAAGCTTTTTCACTCTCCTCTTTTCACCCTCATCAAGAGGCTCTTTAGTTCCTCCTTGCTTTCTGCCATTAGAGTGGTATCATCTACATATCTGAAGTTGATGATATTTTGTTGTTTAAAATGTTTGGTGTAATTCATCGATGACACTATCAAGTCCAGAACTTCTCTGCTGAGATCTTTTGAATACTGATTCAGTCTCCTCACTCCTCATTATTCTATTCAGATTCTCTATTTGTTTGTGGTTTAGTCTTCCGTTTTATGTTTCTAGGGATTTATTCATCAAGGCTATGCAATTTGTTGGTATATAATTTTTCTATAAAATTTCATGAAATTTTTGTTATAATTCCTGTTTTTGTAGAATGGTAGTAATATCCCTACTGATATTTGATTCTAATAATTTGAATTATCTTTTTTTCTTAGTCTATTTATCTAAAATTTTGTCCACTTTTTGAACTTTAAAAAGAATCAACCTTTGGTTTCATTGTTTTTCTCTGTTGTCTTTTTAGGTTTTATTTTACTTATCTCCTCTCTAATCCTTTCTTTCTGCTAGCTTTGATTTTAGTTTAGTTCTTTAGTTGTAAAATTAGGTTGTTGATGGTCTTGTTTTTTAATGTATGTATTTATAACTATAAATATCCTCTTTACTACTTTTGCTACATTCTGTAAGTTTTAAATGCTGTGTTTTCATTTTTTTGTCTCGTTTTTTCTAATTGGGCTTCCCTAGGTGGCTCAGTGGTAAAGAATCTGCCAGCCAATTCAGGAGACGTGGGTTCGATCCCTGGGTTGGGAAAACCTCCTCCAGAAGGAAATAGCAACCCACTCCAGTATTCTTGCCTGGGCAATTCCACAGACAGAGAAGCCTGGTGGGCTACAGCCCATAGGTTTAAACAACAACAATCAATTTTCTGATTACACTTTGATCTCTTATTTGATCTTTATTAAGAGTATGTTGTTCAATTTCCATAAATTTGTGGGTTTTCCAGTTTTCTATTACTGATTTATAACTACATTCAGTTGTGGTTGGAAAAGATACTTTATATGGTGTCTGTCTTTTCAGAGGTATTCATATGTATTTTATAGCCTGAAACATGTTCTGGAAAATATTCCATGTGCATTTGGGAAATATGTACTTTTGTTACTGTGTGGAGTATTCAATATATGTCTGTTAGATCTTGTTGGTTTGTTGTGTTGCTCAAGTACTCTCTTTCGTTATCTTTTTGGTTGTTCTGTTATTGAGAGCAGGGTATGGGTGTCACCCAATTATTATTGTACAACTATTTCTCTTCAGTTCTATTAATTTTTGTTTCATGTTTTGATGGCTGTTATGAGCTGCATGAAAGTTTGTAATTCTTATAAATTTGTGCTGAATAAAACCTTTTATTAATACATAATGTTCTTCTTTGTTTCTTATAATCTATTTTGATTTTAAGTCTGTTTTGTCTCATATTAGTATAGCCACTCCTGTTCTCTTTTGGTGATTGTTTACATGGAATATCTTTTTTCATTCTTTCAGTTTCAGCTGATTTGTGTCTGTGGATCTAAAGTGAGAATATTATTGATAGCATGTAGTTGTATACCCACCCTGCCAATATGTCTTTTGATTAGAGGGTTCAATCCATTTACATTTATAGTTTAATACTGATAAGGAGGCACTTAATCTGTCATTTTGCTTTAGAGTTCAATTGATTTTTTTGGAGGTTAAACATTTAAATTCCTCCTGTCATATATTGTCCTGGATATTCTATAGTTATTTCCTCTATGGTTACTGTTAGGATTACATTTAACATATTGAAGTTATAATCCAGCGTAATTTATATACCAGCTTAACTTCAGTGAGTCAACTCTTCGCATGAGGTGGCCAAAGTACTGGAGTTTCAGCTTTAGCATCAGTCCTTCCACAGAAATCCCAGGGCTGATCTCCTTCAGAATGGATTGGTTGGATCTCCTTGCAGTCCAAGGGACCCTCAAGAGTCTTCTCCAACACCACAGTTCAAAAGCATCAATTCTTCGGCGCTCAGCCTTCTTCACAGTCCAACTCTCACATCCATACATGACCACAGGAAAAACCATAGCCTTGACTAGACGGACCTTAGTCGACAAAGTAATGTCTCTGCTTTTGAATATGTTATCTAGGTTGGTCATAACTTTTCTTCCAAGGAGTAAGCGTCTTTTAATTTCATGGCTGCAGTCACCATCTGCAGTGATTTTGGAGCCCCCCAAAATAAAGTCTGACACTGTTTCCACTGTTTCCTCATCTATTTCCCATGAAGTGATGATAATAATACTAGCTTTTATTATTTGCCTCATGTATTTACCTTTACTGAGATCTTTAAATCTTCATAGGGCTTCATGTTACTGTCTAGTGTCCTTTGATTTCAACTTATAAGACTTTTTTTTATAACATTCCTTAAAGGACAATGGCACCCCACTCCAGCACTCTTGCCTGGAAAATCCCATGGATGGAGGAGCCTGGTGGGCCTCAGTCCATGGGGTCGGTAAGAGTTGGACATGGCTGAGCGACTTCACTTTCACTTTTCACTTTCATGCATTGGAGAAGGAAATGGCAACCCACTCCAGTATTCTTGCCTGGAGAATCCCAGGGACAGGGGTGCCTCATGGGCTGCCGTCTATGGGGTCGCACAGAGTCAGACATGACTGAAGCGACTTAGCAGCAAAGGACAGGTCTAAATGGTAGCAGACTCCTTTTGTGTATCTGGGAATGGCTTCATTTCTCACTACATTGATGGATAATTTTGCCAGCTTTAGGATTTTTTGTGACTTAAAAATTTTTTTGGCACTTTGAATATATCACCCACTGTTTTCTGGTCATCAAATTTCTGATGAGAAATCTGCTGATAGTTTTTGAGACTCCCTTGTATGTGATGAGTCACATCTCAATCTCTTTGAAGGCTCTCTGTCTTTTGAAAGCTTGATTTTAATGTGTCTTTTGTGGATCTCTTGGAGTTCATTGAGCTTCTCTGATGTGTATATTTATGTATTTCACCAAATTTGGGGCTTTTTTAGCCATTATTTCTTCAAATATTCTTTCTGCCATTTTCTCTTCTTCTGGGATCCCACAATCCATATATTGGTTACTTGATGGTGTTGTAGTTTCTCAAACTCTGTGCACTTTTCTTTGATCTTTTCTCTTCCTACTTCTCAGACATAGTAACTTCTGTTGTCCTGTCTTTATGTTCACAGATTTTTTTTTGCCTGTTCAAACTCATCTTTGAATTCTCTTAGTGAATTTTTCATTTTTAGTTATTATTTTCATGTTTTTTCAAGGTTTTCTTTTTCTGTATTTTCTATACATTGTTATCTTGACTTTCTCTACAATTTACTTTAAAGTGTATGTATCAGTTGTTTCAAATTTCTTTGTCTAGTAGAGATACTCTCAGGTCTATTTTTGGGAGCTGTTTGTTTTTTCTGTTAATTTATGTTTTTCCTTTGAGTCAGGGCTACACTTTGTTTTTGATGCCCTGTGGTTTTGTTGTTCTTGAAAACTGGAAATTTAAATCATATAATGTGGTAACTATAGAAATTGGATTGTCCCCTATCCCCAGGGAGGAAAGATCAAATTCTCTCCTGTTTTCAATTTGTGTGTGTGTGTGTATGCGTGTGTGTTCTTGATTGTTGTAGGCCATCTTCTTGTCCAGGATCAGACTGAGGTATAAACTTAGGGTCTCTTTGGTCTTTTTCAAGCCTGTACCTTTCCCTGGGCATGCAGAGTGACTTCCTAAATTTTCCTGTAATGAGAGTTGCCTTTTCTTTCTTTCAGTTGTGTTGCAATACAGTTGACATATTGCACAGGGTAAGTGTGAGCTGTATAGCATATTGATTTGACATATATGCATCATGAAATGAATAGCAGAATAAGTTTAGTTCCTGTCCATCTCATACAGATTAAAAAAGAGGCAAAAATTATTTTTTCTTGTGATGAGAACTTTTAGGATTTACTTTTAACAAGTTTCATATACAAGTGTTAATTATATCAAACATGTATATTACATCTCTGGTATTTACTATAACTGAAATTGGAAGTTTGTACCTTTTGACCACCTTCATCTGATTCTTCTACCCTCCACCCCGCCCACCCCCTACTCAGTTCAGTTCAGTTACTCAGTCGTGTCTGACTTTGCGACCCCCATGAATCGCAGCACGCCAGGCCTCCCTGTCCATCACCAACTCCCAGAGTTCACTGAGACTCAAGTCCATCGAGTCCGTGATGCCATCCAGCCATCTCATCCTCTGTCGTCCCCTTCTCCTCCTGCCCCCAATCCCTCCCAGCATCACAGTCTTTTCCAGTGAGTCAACTCTTCGCATGAGGTGGCCAAAGTACTGGAGTTTCAGCTTTAGCATCATTCCTTCCATAGAAATCCCAGGGCTGATCTCCTTCAGAATGGATTGGTTGGATCTCCTTGTAGTCCAAGGGACTCTCAAGAGTCTTCTCCAACACCACAGTTCAAAAGCATCAATTCTTCGGCGCTCAGCCTTCTTCACAGTCCAACTCTCACATCCATACATGACCACAGGAAAAACCATAGCCTTGACTAGACGGACCTTAATCAGCAAAGTAATGTCTCTGCTTTTGAATATGTTATCTAGGTTGGTCATAACTTTTCTTCCAAGGAGTAAGAGTCTTTTAATTTCATGGCTGCAGTCACCATCTGCAGTGATTTTGGAGCCCCCCAAAATAAAGTCTGACACTGTTTCCACTCTTTCTCCATCTATTTCCCATGGAGTGATGGGACCGGATGCCATGATCTTAGTTTTCTGAATGTTGAGCTTTAAGCCAACTTTTTCACTCTCCTCTTTTACTTTCATCAAGAGGCTTTTTAGTTCCTCTTCACTTTCTGCCATAAGGGTGGTGTCATCTGCATATCTAAGGTTATTGATATTTCTCCCGGCAATCTTGATTCCAGCTTGTGTTTCTTCCAGTCCAGCGACCACAAATATGATCTCTTTTTCTGAGTTTGTTGTTTGAAGTATAATTGACCTACAACACTTTGTTAATTTCTAGTGCACAATATACAGTGATTCAGTATTTCTACACATTTCAAAAGCAAAACCATTGTAAATCTAGTTTGCCATCTGTCAACATACAAAGATACTACAATAATATTGACTATATTCCCCACATTGTACATTTCACCCCCATGACTCATTTATTTTGTAACTGGAAATTTATAGGTCTTAATTTTCCTCACCTATTTCACTCATCCCAGTTGAGTTGCTTTTGAATGTTACGGTCTTTAATACCTGACACTCAGAAGAGGAAAGAGAAAAATGAAGAGGAAGGAAGGGGCAGTGGCTCCTAGTTCTGCAAGTCACTTTTGCAGGAGACTGGAGGAAGTGAAGGAAGAACAGCTGAAGGAAGTGCAACAGCAATATCCAACTGCTGCTTTGTCTTTTCCTCTGAGATGAGAAGCGGCAGTCAGTCATCAGATCTTAGACATGTGGTATTTGAAGGACACATTGTGTTCTCTTACCCTGACTCATATAAACTGTGTGCAAGGTGCTCATGTAGTGTGTACAGAGCTGCCTGTCAGGGAGCAGGGTGATGGGTAGCCCCTCCGAAGCTGAGCTGATATTGACCAGAGTTGCAAGCCTTCAATGGACTTAAGAGTTCCAGAATAGTTTCTTTCAGTGCATTTGTTGTCTAGGTGGGAAGATGGATTCCTACTTTGCTTTCTACTTTGTAATCTACCCAGAATCCTCATTTAATTAGCTTTACTTTTTTTTTTTTGATGGTCTACAATATAAGATAGCTTTGGACCACATTGGAAGTGCCCATACATTTTCAACATACACCTGACAGAATTTATTTGCTTCTCTTTCCCTGTCTCCCTTATCTTTTTTATAAGCAGAGTTGCTACCTTCTGTAATGGCTACACATGGAGTGAGTATGTTTCATTTGATTTTGGGCATATATACTCTCCACATGTCTTAAGAATAGTAGCAAATATTTTAAATCATCAGCAGTCAGTTATAGTAAAAGTAAACTATAAGAAGAGTTGATGTATGCCTTATGGATTGTATGCCAGAGAACAGTATTTGATTAAATAGATTTAGTTATACCTACAGAAAGAGTTGAGAACATCAATGAAGCTTGCAAATAAGAGCAAATGAACTGATATTTAAGAGATTTATCATCTCTTTAAAGATATCTTATTGGGAATATTGCAATTAATATTAAAATTAAATTTCTCTAAAAGTTTAATCTCTTGATATTTCCTTATTCTGTTGAAGCTTTTTGAATCCCTCAGAGATAAAGATAAAAATGATTATTAGAGGATTTATCTGCATGTATTATAGGAAAGTATAAAAAAATCAGAATGGAAAGCAACTGTTGCAAGTACCAGAAAATTATGCTATTAATTTAAGTGTCATCAGAGCACAAAAGATCACATTCCGGGACTGTGAGAAAATTATTAAAATACTGGAAATAATAGTACTTAAGATGAAGATATTATACTCTAAGATCTGGTTAAGTGACTGACATTATTATATCACTTCAGGTATTATAAAAGTAACAAAATGCTTTTAAAGATAATAAGCATTACATTTTGAGATTGGCAGTGTTCACACTTTTCTGCTTAAGTGCTTTCCTAGTTTAACATAATTTAATAACAGTTATGGGGGAATAGCTAACATCTTGGTTCCCATATATATCCTTTCTCCTTCCTTGTTCAATATATACATATACAAGTGATAAAACTTTATTCTCTAAATGGTGGGTTAATGAACAGTGACTCTTCTGCCTTTGTCCTTGGTGTTAGAAATTTGGCTATTTTGTAAAGTGTTTAGCTCCTAAATGTTGAGAAATACACTACAAATCTGTTGCAAAGAGGGGATTGCTATATAGAGCCATTACTGTCCAAAAATCAGAACAGCCTGGTGTGTGCATGCTGAGTAACATAGTAATGTCCAACTCTTTGAGACCGTATGGACTGGGTCCATCAGGCTCCTCCATTCATGAGATTTTCCTGGCAAGAATACTGGCATGGATTGCCATTTCCTTCTCCATTTATATAGTTTTTTTGAGGTATAATTGATATACAGTAAGCTGAATGTATTTAAAGTGTATGATCGGGTGATCATTGAGAAATGTTTACATGGGTGAAGTCAACTCCACAATCAAGATAATAAACATTTCCACAGCAACCAAGTTTCCCCTTCCCCTTTTAAATCTCTCCCTTTTGTCCCTTTTGTCCCTCCTCCTGATCCCCAGGCAACTACTGCTCTCCTCTCCAGAGTTTTATATAACTCTATGTACTTTTCTGTTAGGTTTCTTTCATCAGCATAATTAGAGATTTATCAGTGTCATAGTATGTACTAATAATTCATTCTTTTTATCCTGAGTGGTACTTCTTTGTATGAATGTAATCACATAGTGTTTGTTTACCTGTGATGGACCTGTGGGTTATTTCCAAGATATGGCTGTTATGAATAAGGTACTATGAACATTATATGAATCTCATTATATGAATATATGCTTTCCTTTCAGAAAATACCTAGAGTTAGAATGGCTAGATCATATAGGAGATGTACAGTTGTTTTTTTTTTTTTTTTCCCTTCTTGAAAAATACTGTTGAGAGCAAAAAGACAAGCTATAGACTAGGAGAAAATATCTGCAAGATATATAGACAATGCACATATGCTCAGAATATACAAAGAGCTCTGAAAGCTCAGTAATAAGGCAAGAGCCCTAAATAGGCAGAATTTACACACACACACACATACATGTTATTTCAAATAATCCCTTTTATTACTATTAAAGCTTTATATAAATCAATTTTAAGAGGATAAGTTTATTCAAAATAGGCATATTTAACTCTTGGAGAATGTCACTTCCCTTTTTGGCACATGGCTAAGACTTAGATAATCCTTGCTCCCTACTTCACTTCCTTTGCATCCACTTTTTACTCAGCCTCATTGGTTCAGTTCATTTCATGATTGTGTATCTTGACAAAGCACCTCACCTCAGCTCTACCAATGCTGTTTGCCCAGAGCTCTTCTAATGCTGGGACCAGTGATGCTTGTGTGAGCCACGAGGTGTATGTATGTATGCAGATCTGCAATGTGAGAGAATTTGTAACCCCACTTAGAGCAACACGACCAGTCAGGAATGGAAGCCAGTGAATAAATGCTCCTGAATTGTTTCTTGGGTGGCAGTTCTGAGGAACTTTCTCCATAACTTCTCACAGAGCCACCGCTGACCACAGTGACCATCTTGAAAGTACTTCCTTACTTTAGTTTTCTGTCTTCTCTTGTACTCTTTCCAGTCCCTACTCCCTCAGTCCCTAAGATTACTTCGAATAACCTATCTGTACTGCCAGCCCTTGCCTCAGGCTTTGCTTTTTGGGGGAGATTTCCAAGTTAAAATTACCATTGCGTGTATCACTTAATGTTATAGCTACAAATAAAGATGATGTAGGACAGTGGTCCAAATATACCAGTTAAACTTACGGCCCACAAATTTACCTTCCTGCAAAAATCCTGATGTTTGCCTTTTGCGTGTTTGATTTGTTCTTCAAAATTGAACAAAACCTTTGCAGCTCTATGTGACCTTCTAAACAACATAACTTGACAATTCTTTTAAAAACTCTATTTATTTTAATTCAAAGAGTATACTAATCTTTCAAATGATGTCCTTACCCCTACAGAACTTTTTCTTTACAGTTGTTATCAGCTTCCTTTGACTTGTCACCACTATTTGAAAAATTTTATACACCTTCTATATAATAATGGGTCACAGCCACTAACTTCTTAGCTTATACTTGTTGGCCAGTTTCTTTGTCAAACATAAAAAAGAGATCATTAACCTTTCAGTAATCAGGACTAGCATCTTTTGAAGAGTTTAGACTTTAGCATATAAATCACTCATTAGTGAGTGGTGCCAGTGGAAACCAGAGCACCAATTCCTTTCACTGAATATAACGTTTTCATCTCCTTCCTTATTTGTTGGCTGTATGTCATGAGAAAAGATGATATCCTTTAGGATTTCCGATGTAATCTAGTTTTCTGATGGTTTATTTATTTACTAAACATAAAACAAGAATAACCAACTTTACCTTCCTCTGCTTAATTGTTGGGGCACTTGATTAATCACACTTCCCTGCGATAAAAATTGGCAAGCATTTCCAAAATTGACCGTTTCAGTAATATAAATAACTAGTCAGGAGATAAAATATGCCTTTTAATTTTTTTGGTAAGGCCATAATTTGGTGACATTTGCCCAGAATGGTTCATGATCTAAAGGTTTAAATGCCAAATCTGTCATACCCAATAAACTGTTCAGAATTGCATTTATTCAGAAATGTTTAGTGCATCAACACAGGGATCTCACATACATTTCTTCTCATTGAGATGCCTGTATACACAATGGTCCAGGTATCCTGATTTCAGTGCAGAGGATTTCGTTAAATGCCTTAGGTGAACCCAGTGTGAAATTGATCTCTTAATATCTTTATGCCTGCTCTTTTCAAATCATGTCAAGCTGTCTTTTTTCTTCCGTTGCTTTTCACACAAGATTGGTCTCCATTTCAGACTCTCTTCCCTGTTAAATCTAGCTCTTGAGTTCCCAGTGCATGGAATGTTACAGATGTAGTTTTCCAATGTCTGGTGGTTAGTCTGTGTCCTTTTTTGCTGTCACTGCCCTACCCCACATAAAGACAGAATGAAAAATACATGGATAAAATAATATGGTTGGTATGCCATTGAAATGGTGTGCTACAAATCTTTGGAGTAGGTAGAGAATATAGAATGTGCTCTTCTCATCTTGTTTGATATTTTTTAACTTTCTCAGGACTTCTATTTTAATTTGAAAAATGCTTTAAGAACAAGAGGTTGTTTAGCATCACATCCTCTCCCCACCATAGCACGGCTTACGTGAGAAGCTTCTACATCGTAATCTTGGTTACCAGGGTACTTTTCTTCTCTGTAACAATGTATTGCTTTTGGGACACAAAGCCGTTTCTGTTTGTTTTAATTAATTGTTTATTTTGCTAATTTCTTTTGTCTTCTGCCTACAGCTTTTTCCATTTCTTTTAATCATGTGTATGTGCAAAAATGATTGACATTTTCCTTTAATTAATGAAACTAATCAGTTGCAATGTTCCACCTGTGATTTTTGGATGTTCATGATATTTATTACTTTTATATTTCTGCTAGAAATTTATGATTTTATAAATTATTTCAAAACTCAAAAGTTTTAGAAGACTGAAATCTTGTCCCTATATTTTAGAAAATAATAGCAATTGTATAATGCATTTTTTACTTCTCTTCCTTAAATATGTGAGGATAGAAAATGTAATCCAAATATTTTCATCCTGGTATAATAGTTCTTTTAATTAAAGAGGAAATGTTTGTTCTATAGTGAATCATAAATTATTTATGATGTGAATGAGAAAATGTTTATAAACATAATTTGGAAAAAAATGGGAGTATTTACAGTAACTGGCATATTGAAAGAAAATATTTGTACTTTTGAGTGGACAGAATCATCTACTTTATGAATTTTCAAAGTTATATTTGAATTCTTGACTTTAGGTCTGAAAGTCACCTTAGAAGTTATCTATGCTTTTGATTCTATGGCACACTCACATTTATAGATGTAATATTAAGGCTTCAAGAGGCTGAGTATATCTTGATCAGATACTTTGTTACCCTACCATTAGAGTGGTGATATCTTTGTGAACTGGGTTCTTTTATCTTTGTATTGGAGATCCTAACATAGTCCTGATGCATGGTTGAAATATTAGTTTCATTAAATTTAGTATATTTTTCACTATACACATCATGAAATGAAAGGACAGCAGACAGACCTTTTATTTCTATCTGTGCTCTTTTGTGATTATACAAATAATATATATTATTGTGGGAAGTCTGGACAAGTTCAAAGACAATAAAAATTGTCATTAAATGGGTTGTTTTAAAAACCATACTACTTAGCGACAAATGAAGCTTTGAATCAAAATCACTGGTGTTGAATCATTACAAAGCCATTATTCTAGAATGGATTAAGAGCATATACCATGGTCCCATAGGACTTTAAGAATTCTCACATCTTCAGTGGCGTTCTGTAATAAAGCAGTGACTAGTAACGGGAGGGGTGTAAGAAAGAAGCCATACCATGGAATTGAGCTACCTAGTTATTGAAAGAAAAACTACGTTGGGAAAACAAACCCACTCCCAACCCCCAATCCAGTATACCTTGTTTTTTGTACCATCCTCTTAAATCTGAGGCTTTGCTCATCTCTGAAACTTTGCACTTTACTTCATCATACCTGAAACTTTGCACTTAGAAATAATGTCTAAACTTACGAGGTGAAGTATTTTTTAAATGATTATGTGAAATTTTTCTCTGGGAAACGTTATCCCCTTTTCTTTAATATGTATGTATACATTTTGAAAGTTGATTTTCAGTAAGTAACCTTTTATATTAAGGGCGTTAATTAATCCTTTGTCTAATGAGGTGCAGATCTTTCTGATTTGATAAGTTGTGAATTTCTCTAGGTCAGGGACCATGTGTACAAGATAGTTTACAATGTAAGTAGTTGCATTTTACAACTTGTTGAGGGTAGATCTCATGTTCTTTGTTAAGAAAACCCCAAAAGGACATAAGGAAACTTTGGAAAGTGTTGGCTGTATCTATTACCTTGATTGTGGTGATGTTATTATGGATATATGCATATGCCCAAAATCATCAACTTGCACACACTGAGTATGTGTAGCTCTTTGTATGATAAGTATACCTCAGTAAACTATTAAAAATCCCCACATACTGTCTAGCAAATGGTTTACTGTATTTGCATCTAATGATTAATGACTTTTATTGTAAGCAAAGAAATTACAGTATTAGATTTACAGAGTACAAAAGTCCATTACAGTAGGAGGGCTATGTCTAAAGGAAGAAAATTCAGTTAGAAGGTTATCTGCTTAAAACTATGCTTAAATTCCTGCCTTAGGCAGTAGGACAAGTAGTAGTCGCTTCACTAAGAAAAAACAAAAATAAAACAGGAAGGGAATTCTTCTTTGGGAAGATGATGACCATCTCAGTATGATGTGCGAGTTAGACAGCCATATAGATATCATCAATATAGAAATGGCTAAGTAGTTTTGGATTCTCTATCTGTGCTAAACAAGTTTGTGAATGATCATAGAGAATGTGGTTATTGAAGCTTGGAGTAGTAAATATACCCACAGAAAATATTTCATTTTATTATATATAAACATATCTTTGTATGCATATTGAACAATATTAACTGTAAGTCATGATAAAGAACTGTGGTTTTAATCACTGATAACGTAAAATATAATTTGCAAGCTACCTGTAAATAATGGTAATCCTAATAAGTAGAATGATGAAAGTCATCAGTGGTTATATTTTAATGTCAAATAGTTTAGTTCAATTTAAACAAATATTTCTTGAACAGTTCTTAGAATTTGTGTTCCTTTATTCCATGGTAGTATCACAAGGACAAAAACATCACTTTGAGAAGAACTGCACTTAAACTGTGTATTGTAAACCAGGAAATCATAGTGTCAGGTTTGTAGAATACAAAAATCAACTGCAATGTAAATGGTGGGTTTTAGGGAAATATAACTAGAGGGGAAAAAAATCCAGTTAGAATGTTGACTTACATGGTTTTAAGAGAGAGACTGATACGTTCAGGGATTTATTTTAAATAGGGTACCCTGCAGAAAGGCAGATGAAGTCAAGGATGGCAAATCTAGATATGGAAATAAGAATAATGGATTATTTTGATAGTATGTAATACTAAGATAATTACCAAGAAATGTTAAATATGGACTTAGGTCTCATGTTAGCTTTTGAACTTATTAGGTTATAAGACCGGAAATCTACAAGGGTCAAAACTGGTTTCTTAGTTGGGTATATAAAGAATGATGGTGTATTCAGTGAAAGAGGAAATAAAGGACATCTCATAGTTTAAAAAAAAAAAACAACCACTTGGGAGTCTGGTTTTCTGATTTCTGGATTCTGGCATCTAAACTTGTAGATAAGTATGGTATACTAGAAGAGAACAGACATCCTACTCTCAAATTCTTAAAAGGTTATTTTTGGACATTAAGTTCTAGTTCTTACTCTTTTTTTCTGTGTATAGAAGGTTAGAAGAGTTGAAACTACCTTTGTGAATCTGAGCTATGAAATGCATCTACATGTAAAACCCTGCTGAAGTGAGATGAAATGGATTTTTCTTAAGTATATAAGTATAAAATACATTTTTAAAGAAGTGAGTTATTTCTTTTCATCTTACTCAGGGTGTATCATATTCTTAAATTATTGGCTTGTATCAGTTATTTTGGATGAGTACATTGGCAGTATTTTTGGTGACTTCATTTTTTCTTATTTGAAACAATAAAATCCCTAATTCTTTTTTAATGGTTTTAGTTTTGATTGCTTTTTATATAAAATATTTAGTAAACAGTTGTATCTTTTTAATCATACATTATTTTATGAGAAACTCTTAACTTTGAATCAGGTAATTATGAATTGATTTTTAAAGTCTGACAGCTTTAATTCTTATCATGTAGTGAAAATGTATTTAATTCCCATGATGGATTAATGCCTGAAATACTGAATTCAGAGACTGGCTAAAATTTAACATCAAAAGAAATCTTGTAATTTCTGTTTGTATTCTTTAAAAATGAGGAAAGCCTTTTCATAATCTATGTCTAATTAAGTCTGCAAAGTTACTTATTAATAGTGTATAAAAGTAATGTAATCAGATTACAAATAGCACTGTAAATACAGTGCTTGATAACTGGGTAAAATTTTTCATATTAAAAATTGTGTAGCCTGCTGAATATATATTATATACATTAATAGTTTAAATATACTTTGTATTAATAATTACTTTTCCATACATATAGAACAAAATTATTCATAATAAAAATAAACATGGTTTAAAAAAAGTTTACTTGGTAAGTGACTTTCAGTGACAGTCAAAGAAGGAATCTGTTAATACTAATAGTGGTGAAGAGATACAAAGCAGCGAGAGTTAACTATTGTTTACCAGAGCCTAGTTTTAGCTGAAATGAAACAGCTTAAAACTTGTAAACTGAGTTGTAAGTGGAAGATTATCTGCTATTGATAGTCATACAACTTATTCAGCTTTCACCTGTCTTTTCACAGAGCTCCTTAATAAGCATTTATAGTCAGTTTTTGGCAGCATTGGAATCACTGAAGACATTCTGGGATGTTATGGATGAAATTGATGAGAAGACTTGGGTACTTGAGCCAGAAAAACCTACACGGAGTGCTACAGCACGCAGAATTGTATTAGGTAGGGTAAAAGAGGATTAAGGAAGTTTTTCTTCTTTTTTTAAAGATGTTTGAGTGTATTTTGTATTACTTTGGAAAAGGAATCTAAGATGACATTGGATTTTAGATGAGACTTTTTTGTATGAGGGATGAACTATGATTTATTAGTACATATTTAAATGTAAATATTTTAAATAGAAAGGACAACTACTGAGGTGTTTCATTATAAAAGGTGATGGATCTAATCCATGGATGTAGCATTCAGATAGTGCTTAATTAGCTTTTAATTAGCATGGAAATTGTGGAGTAGATTTTTTTTTTAAACTTCCATTACTTGGGAAAAAGCTGTTAGAAATAATGAAGTCTTCATTTGTGAAACTAGACAAGATTAGTATGAACAAGTCTGGGAATACTTTCTAACAGGAATATAGAGGAGGATAAAAGAACCTGAAGTGGGCCATGCATGCCATTGAAGAGTAAAAAGAAAGCTTTACAAAATAATAATTGAATATATATTAAGTATTATACTGCTGCTGCTGCTGCTAAGTCGCTTCAGTTGTGTCTGACTCTGTGCGACCCCATAGACGACAGTGCACTAGGCTCTGCCGTCCCTGGGATTCTTCAGGCAAGAACACTGGAGTGGGTTGCCATTTCCTTCTCCAGTGCATGAAAATGAAAAGTGAAAGTGAGGTCGCTCAGTCGTGTCCGACTCTTCACGACCCCATGGACTGTAGCCTACCAGGCTTTTTTAATTAATAAGAGAAGGAATAACCATAAATATCATCCTGGCAATGTTACCATATTCTATTTACTATGAAATTACTGTTTTATATATTATCATTATGAGCAAGCAATACATGAAATCAGTTTTAAAGTTCAACCTTTCAGGCTTTTAGAAGTTTTAAAACTATATTTGAGATCACACTAAATAAACTATAGTTTTATGAAGGATATTTTGATGTGAATCATATCCAAATTACTGAGCAGTTTGCATAGTTTCTACCTAGGCATAACAGATTATCTAGCTGGGGAAAGGGACACATTACTACGAGAAGTGAGAGAAGTGCAGCAGTTCTACAAATAGTACTGTTACTTACTGAGTCTGAAAAAGTCTTAGCAGTATTTAATTTAGAATAGTTAACCAAGTTACAGTATATTTGTGAACAAGTATATATTAAAATGAAAATATTGTCTCCAAAAAAGTATAGTATTAATGGCCCCATTATATAATTATTTCTCCAGGTTATGGTTAAATACACTTTTTACTTTATTTCTCATGATTCAGCATAAACAACCTTGGTTTTATTCACTTTCTTTATATATTTATGTTTTAGCTCCTTTTTTTTTTTCTCTTCAGACGTTGGTTTGCCTTTCTAGGACCAAGTTTTCAGCAAATTAATCAAAAGATTTGATAGTATGACCATTGTTGTTAGGTGAAAGTTTCTGCAGCCATTAGCAGATATTGCTAAAGGCTAATGTGAAATTTGTGTTCGTGGTAAAACATGCATCAAACAGTGAGATTATAAGTTACCTTTGTAATTTTGTTTTTCTTACTGAATTACTGTACTCATTTTTTATTTTACTTGATTTCTTTTTGCCAGATCTGTAATAATTGTATTTATATTGTTGCCACCCTTAGCCAAAGGATTATGCTACAGTGTATAGAATTTATCAAGACATTTTTACCATAAAAATGAAACCCAAATTAACCTTAAACAATTACACTATGCTGCTGCTGCTGCTAAGTCGCTTCAGTTGTGTCCGACTCTGTGCGACCCCATAGATGGCAGCCCACGAGGCTCCCCCGTCCCTGGGATTCTCCAGGCAAGAACATTGGAGTGGGTTGCCATCTCCTCCAATCCGTGAAAGTGAAAAGTGAAAGTGAAGTTGCTCAGTCGTGTCCGACTCTTAGCGACCCCATGGACTGTGGCCCACCAGGCTCCTCTGTTCATGGGATTTTCCAGGCAAGAGTGCTAGAGTGGGGTGCGGTTGCCTTCTCCAAAACAATTACACTATATGTACCTTCGATAAAAGCAATAAAATTTCTGAAATTTGTACTATAGTATAGTCAAAATTTATCAAAGAATGTAGTATCAAGTAGGAATTGCTTACTTCTTAGATTTCATGAACTGTTAGTTGTTTTTGATATTAAATGAACAGTTTCCAAACATTTAATATTAATTGAACCCTTTGTTACCCTACACAGGAAATCTTCACATGGAGAAACAATGTTTGTATAAAATTCAAATCTTAAACATTTATTTTTACCATTTATTGTATTTTTAGTCTTTTATGTTCTTCTTTTCAAGAAAGTTATAGAAGTCATTTAGAGTATTTTTCAGTTTGTAACTTGTAATTTTTTATATTAGAGATCTTTATCACTCCATAGAAAATTGTAATTCAAACTTTAATGGAATTCTGACCAGAATTCAGGTGGCTCAGTGGTAAAGAATCCACCTGCCAATGCAGGAGATGTGGGTTCAATCCCTGGGTTGGAAAGATCCCCTGGAGGAGGAAATGGCAACCACCCCACTGTTCTTGCCTGGAAAATCCCATGGACAGAGGAACCCGGCAGGGTCTTCCAGGGAGGGTCGCAAAAAGTCAGACAGAACTGAGCGACTGGGTGCACACACACAGCTTATGAATTGGCACTGTGTTTTGAAACTTAGGATCCCAAATCTTTAGTCATGATCAAAGTTTTAAAATTACTTCACTTCTTTTAAATTATGAATTAGTAATGTATTTACTTTTGTAAAAAACCATATAAAACAATCTTTCCTTGGATATACAATGAACTAAGTACCCAAATTACTCCTTTATATTTTTTTATGAACCATTCTACTTCTAAACGCTTTAATATTCTTTTATTCTAGGGAATAACATTTCAATAAATATAGAGGTAGACCCCAGGCATCCCACTATGCTTCCTGAGTGCTGTTTTCTTGGAGCTGACCATGGTATGAGATCTCAGGTTTGAATGTTTTTAACAGAATCATAAAATCCTTGTCCACTACTGTAATTAAATATTCTAATGTATTAATATACCAATGGTAAGTATCTTAAATGAAAATGTCTCATCGTGAACTCTACTTCTGTGTTTCTTTATATATATATGTGATTTAGATTTTCTAATCAGATAGTTAGGAAACAAAATCCTGTAATTAACAAATACTATGTATATTTCAAATTTTGTAACTGTATGATGGTAGATGTTAATTAAACTTGTGATCATCATTTTGCAAAATACAGATACCAAATCATTATGCTGTATACCTAAATATATAACACAGTGTTATCAGTTATATAGCTCAATAAAGAGACAAATTCTGTGCCAAATGTGACTTTAAAAATGAAAGCAGCAAGCCCTAAATTGACTTTTTTTTTTTCTTTTTAAAAAAATATCTGAAGTGGTAAAACCTCTGGGAATTAGGCTGAGCAGAAACATACATTTGTGGTAGGTATCTTTGCAATACAATTTACTTTTTTCTATGATTAAACAAATTTAATAACAATTTTTTTTCATACTTTCAGGGATCCAGAAAACAGTCTGTTACAAAATTTGAAAGATGTTTTAGAAATTGACTTTCCAGCTCGTGCTATCCTGGAAAAATCTGTAAGTTTTATCAGTGCTTTGATATTCCAAATGGTATTGCATAATGAAACTTAAATGTTCTTTTAGGCACCAGAGAAAAATGAGGCTGAGAGGGAAGGAACTGGAAGAATATTACAACAGACTTCTGAACTGCAAGCAACAGTTGCATCAAAGAACTTATTAACCTTTGATTGGTGTTACAAGTGTACTTTTTTCATGGTCTTCAAGCAGTGAAGTGATTAATGACATCTTTATTATTAAAAATAGGGGGAAAGTTCCAGCATAGCTAATGAGATGTTTAGATTTTCTATACTGTCTACTTATGGCTTACTGAAATAAAGTTCTAATTAGTTTGAAAGAAGTCTTTGTGAAAGATAGCAGTATAGTTTTTTAAAACTGAATAGATACTACTACACTGCAAAAATAATAGAACTGATTTATGACGAACGTGGACTACTAAATTGGTGGGATGTTTTTGTCTTTTTCCTTTAGTTACAGACTTTTGAAGTTTAGTATAATCACAAACTGATGTCAATTCCTGTTTTTGCATTCTATCATGGCATTATATTGATGTACAAACTAGAAAAATTACTTAAGCCCAAACATCTAGTGAGCCAGAAGCAGAACCTGTTTTTTAGTATATCTGTATATTATTTACTGGATGAAAAAGGAAGCCTTCTCTTGCAAATAGCTTTTCTAAGGTGTTAAACAGTGATGTGACTGTATTTTCTATAACATAGCAATATAATTACCTTTATAAAAATGTTATAAAAATTTAACATTATCTAACACCATATTCATTCTTTACTTCACCTTGTGTATTCTTTTTTCCTCCCACCCATCCCCAAATATTTCTTTTCTTTTGAAGGATTTTTCTATGGATTGTGGGATTTGTTATGCCTATCAACTTGATGGTGCCATTCCTGATCAAGTGTGTGATAATTCACAGTGTGGCCAATCTTTCCATTATATATGCTTATATGAGGTAAAAATAAAAATATCAGCAAGACTTAACAGCGTAGGAAATACACATGTGAAATCTAAAATAAAATCTGTTTAGCCAACAGTGATCACCTTTTTTGCCATTAGCTCCTTTACCATTCATTCCAAATGCCCTGTTTCATTTTTTCATGATTACTGATGAACTTAGAAATGTTCTAAAGTATCCAAGAAGGGGGGACATGTATCTAGACTATATTCATGGATTTTTCACTGATGTATAGCAAATTAAAGATTCTGATGGAACATTGGAATCTTTGTGTAAATACTTCATGTAACCACAAAGTAGACTCAACCAAGTAGGACTAATGGTGGCAATAAAGTGAAATGGAGCTAGTACTACAGAGTACCTGTTACTTTTCAGGCTATAGAATAAATGTAATAATCCTAATTTTGATATCAAGAGTGCATTTTGTGATCCGAATATCTCACAACACCTAGTCAGTGACACTTTCCTTACTATTTATTATATGTTAAGTCTGCTTTCATTCCTGTCTGCAGTCACTTGCTCTCTAGCATTTATCTTAGGGCACAGCAGACATATAATTAACTATGTGTGCATCTGTCTACAAAAACAACCTGTCATTGTATAGTGCTTTCACTGTTCAAAGACTTCCTTAAAATCACCTCATGATTTTTGTGATTAGTTTAGTGGCTGATGCTATCTGCAGTTTAACAGCGGAGAATTTAGGTAGGGATGTCAATTCACCTTATATAAAATCATAAAATATGAGGTCTAATTATAGAGATACTCTTAAGGGAACATATGCTTTCTTTTGTAATAATGAAAATTCATTTAATTTTTAAAAATGGGTTGCCTCCTGCTTGTAATTAATGGGTTGAGAATTAACCCCACTACTGGTGATTAAGATCAGAATTAATACCTAAATTTTAAGAGCCTATGGTATCTTTTATAGCAGGAGTTCTTAATTTGTGATTCATGGATTTAGGTTAGGTCTGTGAACTCCATGGATTTGAACACACTATTTTGGGGTACAAGCTGTGCTAGGGTAGAGAAGGTGCATGCATTTTATCAGATCCTTAAAGGGGCCTGTAATTTGATTATAAATCAGTGGTATAGACCTTAAAATCCATCCTGGTTTCCCCTTGTTTTTCAGCATTTTAGTAGTTTGGTATTGGCTCAGAAAATGTTTCTCTTTACTCTTGCAAAAGAAAATTAAGAAGGCAAATCTTCTGACATAAAAATATAATGTACTCAAAAAGAATGGAATGATATTTGGAGTACCTGTAATCATGTTGACATTCCTCCTCTTTTCTTCTCTGTTCACAATTTTCAGTGGTTGAGAGGACTACTGACTAGTAGACAGAGTTTTAACATCATGTTTGGTGAATGTCCGTATTGTAGTAAGGTAAGCAGTTTATTTGTCACATTTCATAAAACTGTACCTAGCTTCCAGTAATGTGTTTTAGAAGATTTATTTATATAGTATAGAAGATTTATATATATAGTACATATAGTATACAATTTGATAGTATATCAGTATATATAAAACTTTTAGAAACATTTGTCAATTTGTTTTAAAAAAACTGCTAAGATAAATTTGCCTCTATTAATATTTTAATTTATAAATCTCTCTTTAGATCAAAAATAGGTTAACCCCTTTTCTAGTTTTCCTAGATGATCTGAATCTTAAGTATTTTATCTTATTTATTCTTACCTATTCATTACACCATTTCTAATATAAAGCATTCCTCTCTTTCTATAAGCCAATTACCTTGAAAATGTCTGGGAGAAAAGCCTGAAATAAGAATGCAGCATTCCTGTGAAGAGCTAGAAACTTAAATTATGAAAAGGATTTTATTTGATAACTTCAGAGAAAATATAAAGCAAGACATACTAATATCAAAAGAAAAATAATGGTGAAGGCATAATAATATATATCTACTTTTATCTCTTCGCTAAATGTAAACTGGGACACTGTAAACCAGAATCCTGTAGAACTGTCTAATTCTGTGACCTCCATACCATTTGTAGAAGTGTTTGTGTACCAAGATGGAGAGCTTGACTTGTTGAACATATCTGGATTGGTAAAATCTTGATGGGGTTCATAAAATGAATTTGGGAATTGTATACAGCTGGATTCGTGTGGAGAACTTTTTACGTCATTTTGAAATTCTTGAGACTCACAATATTTTTGTCTTCTTCTTGTGCTTTCCTATGAGAAAATACATATTTATTATGTGTTAGGTTTGAGTTATCCAAGTATTTTAGTGTACTCTTTAAGAATGCTAAATAAAATGTGTTACATAAGATCAAGTTTTTATGTGCTTTATTATTTTTCCTGAGAAGTTATTTTTAGGTTCTGGATTTTAAGTATTTACAAAGCATCAAACAATCAATCTGGTTAATTTGACTGGATCTTTTAAACAAAGAAGTAGGCTATTTCTTAAATAATTTATAATCTAAAGATAGGATAGCATATGAAAATAATGATTTTTTTGGCAAGAAAAAAAACAGGCTTAATCTGAACAGTCATCATTAGAAGGCTTTTTTGGTCAGTAATAATTAAAGATGTTAGAAGCAATGGGGCATGATGGTACCTGTGGACTGTGCACCCACATAGCATGGTATCAGCCAGTGGCCTGTCCACTGTAGCTTCCTGCCCAAGCACCAGTATCTTCCCATAACAGACCTCAAGAAGACAGCTGGTAAAAATCTATTTGTTCAGAAATTGACCTGAGAAAAGATGCTCACTCTAACCTCCTATGCAAAAAGGAATCAGTCTATACAAGTTAGTTTTACCATGCCCAAAGAGATGTCTTGAAGGCTCTTAGCTTTTCCATTAAGAAATTACTGAGATAACTACAAACTGCTGCCTGAGAACTAAGAAAGTCACACGAATGAAAGTTTCCTAAAGTTTTGTCAGTTTGATTCACTAAAAAGGCAAAATGAGTTAATTTAATAGTTACTCCAGTAGGCCAATAAAGCATTTCTTTCACAAAGAAATATACCATCAAATAATATTTCTAAAGGATAAGAGCCACAGGTAAGCTAACTTAAACTGTATTTACATACAACTTAACTTACATGTAGAAATGAATGATCTAGTTAGTCCTCATCTAGGTAAAAATAGAAGTTGACTAGTGAAATTTCAAGACAGTCCTCTCCTGTGTGACCTATATACCTTGTCTCTCCTTAAGCAACAACGGATGATGTCAAATGGGAAAGCACTCATAGAAGGATTTTACCCTCAGCTGTCTTCCTGAGAGCTCTGATTGGGAAAGACAGTCTATGGTAGGACTGGATAAGTGGCTCACTGAATGCCTGTTTATGAGTTAAGTTTTATTGGTACACAGCCCTACTGACCACCACTGCTTTGCATTAAGCAAGGGATAGCAAATAGGCAGCATCTCACATCCTCCTTACTAGAAAATATTGCTTTTAGTAATTAACTGAGAACTACTAGACATAAATGGCAAAAGGCAAAAAAACTGGAAGAAACTCACTTGTTCTTCAACACTATATCCATACCTCAGAATACCACCTAGCAATAAAAAAAACAATGAGCTATCAATAGATGCAAAATTTGGATGGATCTCACAGACATTATAGGGAAAGAAACAAAACCAATCTGAAGTTACATAAGTGTATAATTTGGTTTATACTGACATACTCAAAATGACAACATTACAGTGATGCAAAACAGACCAGTGCTTTCCAGGGTTTGGGACTGGGGGGACCATGTCACTATAAAGCAACATGAATTCAGTTATCATTACCAGGATACTGAAGATGTTAAAAGTATAAAAGAATATTATGAACTACACAGTGCTGACAGATTTGACAAGTTAAATGAAATGGACAAATTCCTTGACAGATCAGTTACCAAAACTGACATAAGAAGAAAAAGAAAATCTAATAATCATGTGACAGAGAGTAAATTCATAATTTAAAATTTTACAACAAAACTATAGACTTAGATAGAGTTCTTGCTAAACTCTCATTCATGAAAGACAAATCTTATTGAAACATTTTCTGAAAATAGATACTTCCCTCTAATGTAACTTGCACAGTGACTGGAAAACAAAATCACACAAGGATACTGAAACAAAAAATTACCACTATCTCTCATCAACAGAAATATAAAAATCTATAATGGAAAAACAGCAAATTGAATTCAGTATGACAACACATCGTAACTAAGTGGAGTTTATTATACTAGTAAAGATGAAAAATTATATGATCTGAACACATCCCAAAAAACAATACCCATTCCTGACTAAAATTTATTCTTCAGTAAACTATAAACACAATGAAATTTCCTGAGCCTGATAATAAAGGGCCTTTAGGAAAAATCTACAGCTAACATCATACTTAACAGTGAAAGAATGAATGCTTTCCCCCTAAAATGAGGAATATGAAACGGATGCCCACTCATCACTACACTGAATAGTCAATATAGTATTAGAGGTCCCAGCAGGTGCAATAAGACATGAAAGAAATGAAAGACATGTACATTAGGAAGAAAAGTTTCAGAAAACATGGCTGATTATGTAAAAAATCCTAAGGATACAAAAGAACTACTAGAACTAATGAAGTGAATCGCAGGAAGATCTCAAGACACAAGGGCATTACAATTTCATTTCTATATACCAGCAACAAATAACTGGAATATGAAGTTTTTGAAAAATGACATTTAGAATAGGATTAAAAACCGAAATACTGAGACATCATTTTAACGGAAGCAGTGTAGGCTATCTACACTAAAAAATATTGTTTAAAGAAACAAACGGAGAGATGTGTCAAGTTCTTGCATTGGAGAATTCAATGTTGTTGGGATTTCAGTTCCCTTTAGACTGATCTTTAGATTCAGTGTAGTCCCAATTAAAATCTGACTCTGCTGTTTAGTGGAAATTGACAAGATGATTCTTTAATTTTTAATGGAGGGGACCATGATCTAAAATGGCCATGGCATCTTTGAAGAAAAGAAAGGGGCTGAAGGACTACCTGATTTCAGAACTAAGGATAAACAAATAAACTGATCGAAAAGAGAGTCTAGAAATAGAACCATGTTTATATAGTCAGCTGACTTCTGAAAAGGGCTCCAAAGAAATTAAATTAGAAAAATCTTTTTAAGTATTTACTCTAGGACTTCCCTGGTGGGCCCACTGGCTAAGATCCTGTGCTTCCAAAGCAGGAGGCCTGGGTTTGCTCCCTGGTCAGGAAATGATCCCACATGCCACAGCTAAGACCCAGTGCAGCCAAATAAATAAATATTAAAGAAATGGTGTGGGGATAACTGGCTTACAACATTGAAAAAATGAACGTCAACCTCTATGTCACTCACACTATACCCAATTGATTTGAGATGGCTCATAGACCCAAATATGAAAGCTAAAACTATAGACCTTCTAAAAGATATCAAAATAACTTTGTGATCTTCAAGCAGGCAAATTGATAGACTGAATTTCAAATAAAAACAAAAAGTTTCTGTTCATAAAAGCCTAAATAAATAGGCAGGATGCACACAAGGAGAACATTTCTGCAATATAGATATTGAACAGGGGACGTGGAATATGTAGAGAATTCCTACATCTTAAAAACAATTATCCAAATAAAAGATAAAAACACTTGAAAGGGCACTTCACACAAGAAGATATATGAGTGGCTAGTCAGCACAGGAAAAGGTGCTCACGATGATTAGTTATCAGGTAAATGATAACTGGAATCACTAGGAGATACTAATACACACAATGCTATAATGGCTAGAAAGACTTACAAACACCAAATAGTGTGGAGGAGGATGTGGAATGGCTGGAATTTGCATACATTATTGGTGGGAGTATAAAATGGCAAGTATCTGTTAGCTTTTTATAATGTTGAACATACATCTCTCCTGTTACCCAGCAATTCCACTTCTCAGGACAAACAGAGAATATATCCATAGAAGGACTTGTGTCATAACTGCAGTCAGTGACTGCGGCCATGAAATTAAGATGCTTGCTCCTTGCAAGGAAAACTATGATAAACTCAGACAGTATATTAAAAAGCAGAGACATCACTTTGCTAACATAGTTAAGTTATGGTTTTCTCAGTAGTCATGTATGGATGTGAGAGTTGGACCATAAAGAAGGCTGAGTGCCAAAGAATTGATGCTTTTGAACTATGGTGCTGGAGAAGACTCTTGAGAATCCCTTAGACAGCAAGGAGATCAAAGCAGTCAGTCCTAAAAGAAATCAATCCTGAATGTTCACTGGAAGGACTGATGCTGAAGCTGAAACTCCAGTACTTTGGCCACCTGATGCGAAGAACTGACTCATTGGAAAAGTCCCTGATACTGGGAAAGATCAGGAAGAGGGCAGGAGGAGAAGGGGGCCACAGAGGATGAGATGGTTAGATAGCATCACCGATTCAGTTACATGAATTTGATCAAACTCCGGGAGATAGTGAAGGACAGAGGAGCCTCGGGTGCTGCAGTCCATGGAGTCAGAGTCTGACACTACTTAGCAACTGAACAACAAGAAGGGTCAGGGGAAGCCCAGGTGCCCACTAACAGGAGAATGTATATACAAATTATGATGTAACTATACAATGGAATATTACTCAACATGAAAAAGAACAAATTACTGGTGGGTGCAATAATATGGAGAAATTTCAAGAAACCATGCTGAGTGAAAGAAGCTAGAAAAGAGGGCATACCATACGACTACATGTATGTGAGGGGCTTCCCTGGTTGCTCAGGTGGCAAACAATCTGCCTGCAATGCAGGAGACCCAGATTTAAACAAAACTAAATTTAGTGACGAAAATCAGAATATAAGTTGTCCCTGAGGGAAGGGGACTGACTGAGAAAAGGAACAAAGAACTTTCAGGAGTGATAAAATCTATACACACCTATCGCATTACCATCCCAATTAAAACAAATCCATTTCTTTTCTTGGAATGTGGGCATCAGTATTTTTATATCCCTCTCTACTACATACTCAAGTGATACCAGTGCCCATTAAGGGTTGAAAAAGAGCATTCAAGAACCTCTAAATTTTGTCACTGAGTAATATTTGTCTTTAATTTTATAAATGGGAACTATAAAACTATAAAATTTTACAAATGGGAACTTCTGTTCATTTGAAGTAGATTATCAATTTAAAAAGAAAACAGAAAACAAATGATGCTACCATTGTTTTAATAACAATAAATGCAAAAGACTCCTATTAGTACTAAAAAAGCATCTCTCTCTCTCTCTCTCTCGATAAACTTGTATGCTTGCTGGTTACATGAGAAATGCCTACCTAGTATGCTTCTAATTTTTGCCTTGGCTGCCAAGAAGTCCAGAGGCAAATTCAGTGCTCACTTTAGCAATTAATATCCCAGTTGGCTGATTAACCAATTTGTTTTTCTTTCTTTGGGTGGGGGAGAAATAGAAGGAGGGGGCATTGAATTATTTTGTTTCATATTATAAACTACCTCAAGTCATTTGGGGAAAATGATGTTATTTAAATAACAAAATGTTGGGTATTCTGGGAAAAAATGTTTTGACTGCAGATATAAATACCTTGTATGCCTCTTGTCAAAAAAGGTTAAATTAGGAAAGATTTGCTGTTGCTTGAATGAGTCATCTGCTAGAGGTGAGTCACTAGCCAAAGAAATGATTGGATGATATAAAAAATATGTCATTTAAAAATACAACTGGACTTCTCTGGCGGTCCAGTGGTTAAGAATCTGCCTGCCAATGCAGGGGTTCAATCTCTGGTCCAGTAAGATTCCACATGCCGTGAGGAAACAGCCCGTGTGCCCTAGAGCCTGTGAACCACAATGAGAGAAGCCACCACAATGAGAAGCCCACAGCTCAGCAGGACTAGAGAGCAGTCCCTACTCACTGCACTAGAAAAAGCTTGCATTCAGCAAGGACCACCCAGTGCAGCCAAAAATAATAAAGAATAGTATATACAAGCACGGTGACAGGGACACTCTCACACCTGTTGATGAGCTGGACATTGGAGGAGTCTACGTAAAAGTGTGGAATACGGTGAGTCCCTTGGGGTCACAGACAGCATAACAAATTCAAGTGCATTTCATTACATTCTCAGGCTGAAGAAAGAATCAGATCTGCAGGCAAAGGTGCTCACTGTCATTCTGTTTCTGTGATAACTGGTGTTGGCTGCTTTGGTTTTATCTGCCGGATAGGATATTTTCTGTCCTTTCTTTTTTAGCGCAACTGTGCAACCTTGGTCCTCAGGAAAAAATAAAAGTCTTTATTCCCAAAGGGCATATTCTAATGTAACCTTAAGGAAGACAACAAGAAAACACCTCTTACCCGCACTGTTTCACTGTTAAACAATCCAATCAGCTTCTCCTCCTCTTGCACTTTTCTCCTTGGTGTACGGGGCTCAGCGCTTCTCTCACTGTGGCCTTTTTTTCCTACTAACGGATCCTGCACCTGATAGACTTGTTTTGCTGCAGCCTTTCGTGAATCAACCTGTTGACACACAGGAAGTAATGACATACACAGTGAAAACTTTTGACATTTGTAAAAGAAAACTGCATTCATGTCCAGATTCTTGAAAAGCCTATACTTGCCAATCTTTGAAAAGAGGAAGAAATAAAGAGTAAACCAACAAATGGAAGTTACAGAAAAATAGAGTAGTTGGCAAGATCCAGGCCTATTCTCATCAATAGGACAAGACCAATTAAAATTAGTGTCACTGTTGTGCACTCTTTAGAAATTATCTCTACAGATAACTTGCTTATTGAAAACGGCATTTTTTATAGAAAACTGTCACATTTAAAAACTGCACATGAATTCATTATTAACCTTTGCTGGGAGTGGATCCAGCACATCTTTTCAGTTTAAATTCTTATTAATTAGAATCTTAGTTTCCTATCACTGAAGTGAGCCTAATTAATGTGAACATATAAAAGGAGCTTATGATATTGCTTACTTTTTTATACAGGTAATTTAACCTTTGAACAGATGAATAACAGTCCATGTCATCTAATTCTGTGTAAAAGTATCAGAGGTTAAATTCTATAACAAGCTTGCTGTCTCTAAGGTTTCTTTTTCACACCATGCTGTTATCTGGGGGGATGACTGACTCTCAATAACCTTGAAGGAGACACGGAAATAGAAGGGCAGCTCCCACAATACTGTTGGAAGATTGAAAGCCACAGTGATGATCCTTATGTGAAGTATTTGTTCAGCAGCTTCATGTTTACAGCAGCTGAAAGTGCCATCACCTTTTTTTCATGGGTTAAATAGGGGGCAGAAGATAGGAACAGTACAAGGGGAAATAATGGAGTAGCCAGTGCCAAACTAGAGAATGAATTACATTGGCTGGGCAAGCAGAGCCTTAATTTGTAGTCTCAATTTTTAGCTTCTATTGCCAAATGTGTTCACTCTTTCCCTTTAAAATATGCTGGTGTTTTGTGGCTAGGTTTAAGCTGTCACAACACCATTCTTTATTCAGCCCTCCTCTCGGATCCCAGGTTCTCAAAGGGTTGCAAAGCCACTGCTTCTCAGTAACCTGAAAATTGGAATTGCTGTCTGATCACTCAGGGGTTCTTTATTTCTATCACTCAACTCTCTCCAACTCCTAGGAAAATTCATGTGTAACCACCTCATGAGCCAGTTTTCCATTGAAGTTGTCTTGGTAATAAATGCCCATCATACCACGAGTGTGAAACAAAGGGTTTCCCAAGGCTGCTCTACACAGTTCTATCCTAATAAACTGGTGACTTGCCAATCATCATGAAATGCGTTCTGTGACATAAAGGATTAGTTGAGATATTAATTGATGATTTTGGTGCCTCTTGTATGCTAGGCACTTTAGATGTGACAGTTTTGGACCCAGAAGCCTCTGATGCACAAACAAAATTTGTTCTAAAATATTCAGTCCTCTGTGAGGCCTCTTGGAAGAGACAGTGCCTTCCTGGATCTGCTGTCAGTTGGCTGGATGGTCAAGCTGTGTTGCCGTGAGCACTTCTAGCTGATAAAACAATATCCAGTTTATGGAAAATTTCTATTTCTAGGGAAACTTAAAATTGTAAGAGCAAAGTGGGATCATGAAGTTTAATCCTTACTTGTGAACAGAGTAAAACTTTTTCTCAAAGATATAAAACTAATTATAGAAAACACTTTGGATATCTCATAATCAAATAGAAGGACACTATCCAAATGTGTGTCACTTTCCAGAAAGTGGCTATTCAAATAAGCTAATTTTTATTTAATTTTCCATTGACACTTCACATTGTTTTACAAAATAAGGAATACCTTTATACTTCTAAAATTCAATAAGCAAAAATATGCTTATAATTAAGAATTTATATGCTACCTTTTCTCACACAGAAAATAAATATGAAGATAAGTTTAACAATTATTTTGGGACAAAAAGCTCAAGAAAGAAATCTATAGATTTTTAAGGTCAATACAAAGATTACTACTACCCATAATAATTTATTCACCCCTACATTTGCTATGCAAAACCTCAGATTTAGGGTGAAATAAGGAACAAACTTTTTCTTGCCTGAAACATAGGAAAGCTTGAATATTTTAAACTATGACCTATAGCTATTCCCTGCCTCCATAAGCATTTTTACAGAATATGATTTCCTTGAATGAATTCTGGACATGACAACCCAATGGATGGCATAAATAAAGAGGTGGCCCTGATGATAGATTCTTCTCATTCAACTCTAGTCTCTTCACAACTACCAGAGAGTAATTTCAGCTAGCCTACTGTCACCTTGATTGAGGCAAATACTGCCAAAGACCTGCTTTTCAGGACAAAATATCAGTATCTCCAACACCTTAAGAAAAGTTTCAGTTCAGTTCAGTCGCTCAGTCATGTTTGACTCTTTCCGACCCCATGAATTACAGCACGCCAGGCCTCCCTGTCTATCACCAACTCCCAGAGTCTATCCAAATTCATGCCCATCGATTCGGTGATGGCATCCAGCCATCTCATTCTCTGCCGTCCCCTTCTCCTCCTGCCCCCAATCCCTCCCAGCATCAGAGTCTTTTCCAATGAGTCAACTCTTCACATGAGGTGGCCAAAGTACTGGAGATTCAGCTTTAGCATCAGTCCTTCCAATGAATACCTACGACTGATCTCCCTTAGAATGGACTGGTTGAATCTCCTTGAAGTCCAAGGGACTCTCAAGAGTCTTCTCCAACACCACAGTTCAAAAGCATCGATTCTTCAGTGCTCAGCTTTCTTCACAGTCCTACTCTTACATCCATACACGACCAGTGGAAAAACCATAGCCTTGACTAGATGGAAGAAAAGTTACTTACTCCTTGGAAGAAAAGTTATGACCAACCTAGATAACATATTCAAAAGCAGACATTACTTTGCCGACTAAGGTCTGTCTAGTCAAGTCTATGGTTTTTCCAGTAGTCATCTATGGGTGTGAGAGTTGGACTGTGAAGAAGGCTGAGCACCGAAGAATTGATGCTTTTGAACTGTGGTGTTGGAGAAGACGCTTGAGAGTCCCTTGGACTGCAAGGAGACCCAACCAGTCCATTCTGAAGGAGATCAACCCTGGGATTTCTTTGGAAGGAATGATGCTAAAGCTGAAACTCCAGTACTTTGGCCACCTCATGCGAAGAGCTGACTCATTGGAAAAGCCTCTGATGCTGGGAGGGTTTGGGGGCAGGAGAAGAAGCAGACGACCGAGGATGAGATGGCTGGATGGTATCATGGACTCGATGGATGTGAGTCTGAGTGAACTCTGGGAGATGGTGATGGACAGGGAGGCCTGGCATGCTGCGATTCATGGGGTCGCAAAGAGTCGGACATGACTGAGCGACTGAACTGAACTGAAATGACTAGATGGACCTTTGATGGCAAAGTAATGTCTCTGCTTTTCAATATGCTGTCTAGGATAGTCATAACTTTTCTTCCAAGGAGTAAGCGTCTTTTAATTTCATGGCTACAGTCACCATCTGCAGTGATTTTGGAGCCCAAAAAAATAAAGTCTCACACTGTTTCCACATCTTTTTGCCATTAAGTGATGGGACCAGATGCCATGATCTTCGTTTTCTGAATGTTGAGCTTTAAGCCAACTTTTTCACTCTCCTCTTTCACTTTCATCAAGAGGCTCTTTAGTTCCTCTTCACTTTCTGCCATAAGGGTGGTGTCATCTGCATATATGAGGTTATTGATATTTCTCCTAAAAATCTTGATTCCAGCTTGTGCTTCTTCCAGCCCAGCATTTCTCATGATGTACTCTGCGTATAAGTTAAATAAGCAGGATGACAATACACAGCCTTGACGTACTCCTTTTCCTATTTGGAACCAGTCTGTTGTTCCATGCCCAGTTCTAACTGTTGCTTCCTGACCTGCATACAGGTTTCTCAAGAGACAGGTCAGGTGGTCTGGTATTCCCATCTCTTTCAGAACTTTCCATAGTTTATTGTGATCCACACAGTCAAAGGCTCTGGAGTAGTCAAGAAAGCAGAAATAGCTGTTTTTCTGGAACTCTCTTGCTTTTTCCATGATCCAGCAGATGTTGGCAATTTGATCTCTGGTTCCTCTGCCTTTTCTAAAACCAGCTTAAACATCTGGAAGTTTACGGTTCACATATTGCTGAAGCCTGGCTTGGAGAATTTTGAGTATTACTTTACTAGCATGTGAGATGAGTGCAACTGTGCGGTAGTTTGAGCATTCTTTGGCATTGCGTTTGTTTGGGACTGGGATGAAAACTGACCTTTTCCAGGCCTGTGGCCACTGCTGAGTTTTCCAAATTTGCTGGCATATTGAGTGCAGCACTTTCACAGCATCATCTTTCAGGAGTTTAAATAGCTCCACTGGAATTCCATCACCTCCCCTAGCTTTGTTCATAGTGATGCTTTCTAAGGCCCACTTGACTTCACATTCCAGGATGTCTCGCTGTAGGTGAGTGATCACACCATCATGATTATCTTGGTCGTGAAGATCTTTTTTGTATAGTTCTTCTGTGTCTTCTTGCCACCTCTTCTTCATATCTTCTGCTTCTGTTAGGTCCATACTATTTCTGTCATTTATCCAGCCCATCTTTGCATGAAATGTTCCCTTGGTATCTCTAATTTTCTTGAAGAGATCTCTAGTCTTTCCCATTCTGTTGTTTCCTCTATTTCTTTGCATTCATTGCTGAGGAAGGCTTTCTTGTCTCTTATCTATTCTTTGGAACTCTGCATTCAGATGCTTATATCTTTCCTTCTCCTTTGCTTTTTGCTTCTCTCTTTTCACAGCTATTTGTAAGGCCTCCTCAGACAACCATTTTGCTTTTTTTGCATTTCTTTTTCTTTGGGATGGTCTTAATCCCTGTACAGTGTCATGAACCTCCATCCATAGTTCTTCAGGCACTCTGTCTATCAGCTCTAGTCCCTGAAATCTATTTCTCACTTCCACTGTATAATCATAAGGGATTTGATTTAGGTTATACCTGAATGGTCTAGTGGTTTTCCCTACTTTTTTCAATTTAAGTCTAAATTTGGCAATAAGGAGTTTATGATCTGAACCATAGTCAGCTCCCGGTCTTGTTTTTGCTGACTGTGTAGAGCTTCTCCATCTTTGGCTGCAAAGAATATAATCAATCTGATTTCGGTATTGACCATTTGGTGATGCCCATATGTAGAATCTTCTCTTCTGTTGTTGGAAGAGGGTGTTTTCTATGAGCAGTGCATTCTCTTGGCAAAAGTCTATTAGCCTTTGCCCTGCTTCATTCTGTACTCCAAGGCGAAATTTACCTGTTACTCCAGGTGTTTCTTGACTTCCTACTTTTGCATTCCAGTCCCCTATAATGAAAAGGACATCTTTTGGGGGTGTTAGTTCTAAAAGGTCTTATAGGTCTTCATAGAACTGTTCAACTTCAGCTTCTTCAGCATTACTGGCTGGGGCATAGGCTTGGATTACCGTGATATTGAATGGTTTGCCTTGGAAAGAAACAGAGATCATTCTGTCATTTTTGAGATTGCATCCAAGTCCTGCATTTCAGACTCTTTTGTTGACCACGATGGCTACTCCATTTCTTCTAACGGATTCCTGCCCACAGTAGTAGATATAATGGTCATCTAAGTTAAATTCACCCATTCCAGTCCATTTTAGTTCTCTGATTCCTAAAATGTTGATGTTCACTCTTGACATCTGTTTGACCACTTCCAATTTGCCTTGATTCATGGACCTAACATTCCAGGTTCCTATGCAATATTGCTCTTTATAGCATCAGACCTTGCTTTTATCACCAGTCACATCTACAAATGGATATTGTTTTTGCTTTGGCTCCATCCCTTCATTCTTTCTGGAGTCATTTCTCCACTGATCTCCGGCAGCATATTGGGCATTTACCGACCTGGGGAGTTCTTCTTTCAGTATCCTGTCATTTTACCTTTTCATACTGTTCATGTGGTTCTCAAGGCAAGAATACTGAAGTGGTTTGCCATTCCCTTCTCCAGTGAACCACATTCTGTCAGACCTCTCCACCATGACCCGTCTGTCTTGGGTGGCCCCACAGGGCGTGGCTTAGTTTCATTGAGTTAGACAAGGCTGTGGTCTGTGTGATCAGATTGGCTAGTTTTCTGTGATTATGGTTTTAGTGTGTCTGCCCTCTGATGCCTTCTCGCAACACTTACTGTCTTACTTGCGTTTCTCTTACCTTGGATGTTGGGTATCTCTTCACGGCTGCTCCAGCAAAGTGCAGCTGCTGCTCCTTACCTTGGACGAGGGGTATCTCCTCAGGGCCGCCCCTCCTGACCTAAGTAAACAAAAGTTTACTTCTAGTTATTTCCATTAATAGTATTTGAGGATTTCAAGAAGGCACCTCAGTTTACAGGGCACAGTTTATGATGCCTAGTATTGGAAAAATCATTCCCTCCTTTTTTTTTTCCCCCAAAAGATGCTATAAGTTTCTAAGATTCTTATGGTGATATGCTATTTTCCAATACCTAGCCAAAACATTTTTGTTATAACTACTAAATTTAAAGGTACATCTGGGACCTCCCTGATCGTCCAGTGGTTAAGAGTTCCCCCTTCCAATGCAGGGAATGTGGGTCTGAGCCTTGGTTAGGAAACTAACATCCCACATGTCTTCAGGGGAACTAAGCCCACATGCTGCAACTACTGAGCCTGTGTACCTCAACTAGAAAGCCTGCGTGCTGCAGAGTCCACACACTCTGGAGCCCACACAACACAACTTGAGAGACACCCCGCAGCCCTACTGAAGAGCCCACAAAGATTCCTTGTGGCACAAATAAGATCTGACACCGCCAAAAATAAATATTTAGAAAATAAAAAAAAGGCACAAAGCAAGCTGAGGGAAATAACACTTAAAAATTAAATATTCATAACTTTCATTTGAAGACTGAATTAGAAACATTTTGTTTATCTAATTATATATGTTTCTTGATCTACTGACTTCTTTTTTTCAAGAATCTTTGTCCAAAAAGCACAAGTCTGGAGTTCATTATTTATTCTGTTAAACAATTAGGTCCATGTATAGAAAACAAGAAATGTTATTAGTTGCTAATAAGGGAATTCTGTCTAAAAAGAGAGAAATTTTGGGCCATGTGATTGATATTCATTCTGGACTTAAAAATGATTTTTGTTATGGAAGCAATGAACTGTGGAAACTATCCTGTACTTGATCATTCAGGAGAATTGAGTTCAAGACATTTTATATTATCATACTGTGTTTTTGATCATCTTCAAGTCTAGGTTTTGCAGCATTTCAAAATCTGTAAACTTAATTTAAAAATAAAAAGATACTTCAGGTGTGGTCACATATGGTGAATCTATATATATAATTATTAAATATATTCAGTTCAGTTCAGTTCAATTGCTCAGTCATGTCTGATTCTTTGTGACCCCATAAACCACAGCACGCCAGTCCTCCCTGTCTATCATCAACTCCTGGAGTCCACCCAAACACATATCGATCGAGTCAGTGATACCATCCAACTATCTCATCCTCTGTCATCTCCTTCTCCTCCTGCCCTCAATCCCTCCCAGCATCAGGGTCTTTTCAAATGAGTCAGCTCTTTGCATCAGGTGCCCAAAGTACTGGACTTTCAGCTTCAACATCAGTGCCTCCAATGAACACCCAGGACTGATCTGCTTTAGGATGGACTGGCTGGATCTCCTTGCAGTCCAAGGGACCCTCAAGAGTCTTCTACAACACCACAGTTCTAAAGCATCAATTCTTCAGCACTCAGCTTTCTTTATAGTCCAACTCTCACATCCATACATGACCACTGGATAAACCATAGCCTTGACTAGATGGACCTTTGTGGACAAAGTAATGTCTCTGCTTTTTAATATGCTGTCTAGGCTGGTCTTATCTTTCCTTCCAAGGAGTAAGCGTCTTTTAATTTCATAGCTGCAATCACCATCTGCAGTGATTTTGGAGCTCAGAAAAATAAAGTCAGCCACTGTTTCCACTGTTCTCAAAATACTAGAGAAATAAAGTCAATGTTCAATAAATATTGATCTGCTATGAAGTATATCCTGATTCATCTCAGTGTCTATATACTGGGGCTGATCCAACAGAAATTAACTAAAGTCTTAAGAATCCATATTATTCTTAATGTTTTCTTTTTACTCATAATCAAAATGCTCTAATAAAAAGGGAAATACAATATTTTTGATTGAGGCTCATTGGAAAAAAATGTTTTATGTTCTATCTCTGCATATAAAAAATGGTTTCACAGCAAACCATTGAATTTGATGAAACTGAAAATTCTGGTGGATAATAATTAGAATTTTATATCAGAGGATATAGCTATCAGTTTTTTAAATGGCTTCTTTTATATTTCAATTAAGTTTATGAAACTGAAAAACTACAAAAAAGGAAAAAATCTACTTAAATTAGTGTAGATTAAGTGGTGACCATTATTGCAAGGGAAATACTATGTCAAGGAAATGGCTCTTTGTTTTGTTGCAAGAGTGATAAAAACCCCAAAGTCAATAAAACTGTTAAAATAAGTCTCAGTAATTACCAAGATCAAAATCCAGTGGCTTTTTATTAAACATGAACTTTTGTTCTGCCTTCTGCAATACGTAAATAGTGCTGACAATTGGTTTGTGAGGCACTTGCTACAATAAAATGTAATTGTATCATGAGAGAAAGGTGACAATCAGGAGATCATGAAAAAATTACATATTCTCACTGGTAGTTAATTAGCCATGCAAAACCTCCTCAAACAGATATTCTCTTCTATTAGGAATGATTACTATGCAGGCCTACAGATGTCAATACCACAGTCATTCAAATACTTCTTTCCCTACTAATTGAAGGTTGTAAAGCTCTGGTGCCAAGGTTTTGCTTCCAAAGAGCTAATTTATGACTAGAAGGATATTTTATGTCTTCAGTTGCAGCAGCTACAAAATTCAGCAAATCAGAACCATCTGTGCACTGATACTCGACTCACCATTCATCGAGCAGCCTATCAGTCACATTAGCTTGCATCTTGCATTCTTGGCTTGTGAACACTTATGATGATCCAAAGTTCAGAAGAAATATTAAAAATGAATAGCATCCTGACCCTATCCCAATGTACATACATCAGGAAACAAAGCCCTCCCCATATTTTTTTGCATATGAGCAGTGTCACGGCAGGGCTGAACATCTAGCTGCCTGTCCAGTAATGTTGATAGCAGTCTCAGGTTTCCCTCATCCTCTTAAAATATGTTTCAAGTTTTAATTCTTTCGTGTTCTTTCCAGTTCTAATTCTTTTTTTAATTTTTAGTGCTGCTGTGAGGGAGTCAGTTGGAAGATAAAGTGGAAGGCAAAACTTTAAAAAATAACTTATTTAAAAAATTTTTTTTACAGATTGAAACATCAGCACATACAAATGACCTGGTAAAATCTAAGAATAGTATTATTACCACCAAATTATGGCCAAACGAGTAAGCAAAAGCAGAGGGATGACTAAAGAAAATCTGAAGGAAAACAGAAAAAAAAAAAAAAGATTTTTTCATGAATAAAGTTGGATTAGCCTTTAATATCTTACTCTAGTCCTATCTCTACGATATTAGTGACTGATTTATTTGTTTAATAATACACAACGGGGCACACAGGTTCTATTTTTCTCTAAAAGACAAGTCAAAGAGACCTTCAAGAAAATTTCTTGGAGCTCAGTTATGGGATAAAGGAATTAGAAATTATAAGTAAGAAACAGGACTGTCAGACTCATTCTGACACCTAAAACAACTTCATTTGGTAGATGAGCTTCACAGAAGGTCATCACTGGATTCCAGGAAATGTTACTTACCTTTTGATTGTTTGGAGCATGCATACTTAAGCTCTCTCCTTTAGTACAAAACTCCAGTGGTCCTAAAGGTATTCCACTTGGGTTCAGAATTTTCTTGAGCATTTGATAGTCTGGCTTTTCATCATATGCTAAATTATGAGCACATACCAAATACTGGGCTATTTCACCTGTGAAGTATTAAGTTTTTTTAATATGTCATTCATAATAGGCAAAAGTCAAGACTACTATATTCTCAAAATCTCAGCTGTTTTTCTCTTACACAAGAATGTGCATGTGTACACATACATCCTCTATGAAGAAACTAAGAATGAACAACTCAATGTAAAGTACTTTTTAAATGATATCCAAACTTGACTGACATACAGTGACCTACAAATTTGACAAGATGGAGAAACAGGTGGGCTTTTATTTACATATCTGTGTTGATACAGTTTGTAATTCACTCATCAAAGGAAGCCATTTAAAAATTATAGTTAGTGATTTGAATTTATGGGGTGCAACTACTAAGAATTACATGAATAATGGACTAGCCATGCTTCATACTTTTTCCCTAAAGTTTTCAAAATTCAGTTAAAAATAAGTTTTTTTGAAGTTTTAAAAATTCAGTTAGGAATACTTACTATACACCTCCTTAAAGGAAAAAAAAAAAATCACTGAAAATTTTAATTAAGGCTTTGACTTTGAGATTACAACAGTACATACATTTAGAAATGACCTTGAATTCTATGGTTTTAGCCATGACTGACTTTAGAATTTGACGATATCAGGTCTCCCATACCAATCTAGACCAGTGCAATCACAGCATAATCTTTCTGATTTAGAGCACAAGGAGGAGAAGTTGCCATCTTTTATTTCTTCTCTTCCCCAGAATGGTGTAGTAATCTCCCCACAAGAAAAAAAGCTGCAAACTACAAACTTTTAAATACATTAAGCACGAACAGAATCCGTAACCAAAATGACAAATACAGCCACTGTAAAACAAATGTAGTTTGCATTTTTGCTTCAGGTAGAGGTTCAGTCTGAGATACAAGTAAGTGATAATATCATACACTATCTAAAAACTGGCATGTTTTCATTTGTTCAAAAATGTTTATACTCCATAAACTAGTTTTTACAAGGCTTTCCTCTTCAAAAACTTATTACTAACCCAGACACAAGGAGCTCTTACTTTCTCACTAAGTTGTTTATATCCTATGGTGGGAAAGCTTTGTGAGTTGGAAGAAGTAACTGCCGAAAATTTTGCTCCCCTCCAGGTCTACCTCCTTTCAAGTAGGGAACTGCAGAGACACTGGGTATCACTCCCTACAGGGAAAAATTCGAAAAGGAATAGTCGTCATCTCTCCCCCCAAGGAATGTCAGAGAGTGACCATTTTACACTATATTGTCCACAACTATTTTCTAGGAGCATAAGGCTACTATGGCTAAACTGAAAACTCTTGGCTACAGAGTTTGGTTCTTTTGGCCTTTTGGAAACTGATGCAATTCTGCAACCTCCTTTTTTCCTCTTGAATGTGTAAGATGTCAAAATTCTGTTACCTACCATTTCCTTAACCAGGATCTATAACTAGCAAGTGCTACAGCTTCATCAAAGTTTTATCTCATGTTTCCAGAAGCCCTTTAAGGGGCATCCGATTCTTGAAGAGATGAATAAAACAAAAAAAGATTAAATTATATTCACTACCGTTTTAATATAAATATTAATGTAAATATTCTGCTGTTCTTTGTTTAAAATTGGTAAGCCTGGTTTGGTATGCTGTGCTTAGTCGCTCAGTCATGTGTGACTCTTTGAGTCCCCATGGACTATAGCCTGCCAGGCTCCTCTGTCCATGGGGATTCTTCAGGAAAGAATACTGGAGTGGGTTCCCAAGCCCTCCTCCAGGGAATCTTCCTGACACAGGAACTGAACCAGGGTTTCCTGAATTGCAGGCGGATTCTTTAGCAGCTGAGCTACCAGGGAAGCCCTACAATTCTATTAACCAGAATATCCCAAATAGAGAAGAGAGCTGAGTATGTGAATATGCATAGTTTTCACAAATCACTGTTAGAAGACAATGGAAGACTCCTGGTGCTCTACCAATTGACTGCAGCTGTGCTGGAAAGCCTTTGTGGGTCTGGGCTTTAAAAAAATGAGGTACCATGAGGTAGGAGAGGAAGAAAAAGAGAAGAGCCACCTCTGTTATGAATTTATTATGATAAACCTGATGCTCAGACGTTTGTGATATAGTACTGGTTTTAAATGTTAGCGTTTCAAGATCTAGATTTATTATATTAGGTACACCTTTTAATTTACTAGCATATTTCCAGAGCTATAAAACAAATGCTTTGAGTAGTATGAAATTATGATATTCTTGAATCATCTGCTTTTTAAGCTAGTGAAAATTAAGTATCATTACTATCATTTCAAGAGACAGAAACTTTTGAAACTATTATTATTTCACTGAGTGGGACATGCATGCTGCAAACTTCTCAGATATTTTATATCATAAAATGTCTTAGTAGCAAATCTTTTGTAAATCAGATTAATTCTCATGCTAGTAATACCCACTCTCCTAAGCACAAACAACTTGAGACTTTCAGTTAATCATAACGTTTCAACATTTTATGCTTTAAAAATAGAAATCTGCATTTTATAAAATAACACTATAGACTCAAACAAATGGTTTGTACTGAAAAAGAGGAGCCTGGCACTCCTCCTCCCATTTCTCATCATTCAAATCTCATCTCTAGCAACAGCAGTGTCCCAGAACACACACTGGTCCATAAGCATTTATTGTGTATGATTCAGGTCACCTGGGCTTTCTTTTCTAATCCTAAACTCAACAGTTTATTTTTTAGGCAGGAGGGACAATAAAAGACAGATACACAATTTAAAAAAATTGTTTTTTTAACATTTCATCTCTCATTTTGCTGTCTTATTGAGTAAAATGAAAGCTGCACGATTTGGTAAAAATGCAAATAAGAATATTAGCCAAAAATGAATACTGGCATATTGACTGAGTTACTCAGTGAAGTTACATAAACAAAAAGCTTTCATCTTGCAGCCCATCCCCACCAATGAGAATACTATTGTCCCATTTGCCTTGCTCCAACAGAAGGAAAGGGACTACAGAGAGTGAAGAAGCAGCAAGACTCATATGGGGCAGACTTACAGGACTTGGGAAATGCAAGTGGGAAAGCACGACTGGTTTATTTGTTTCCTATGGAAATTAAAATTCTGGTTTCTGGTCAAAGAAGGGCTGTAAGTATAAGTTTAAAATGATTTAACTCTACTTTCAAACTCTCATGTGGAAACTGATACTATTTGACCTTCTCTAGACAGTCAGTGTACATATTTGCTTTCATAAGTCAGCTAAAAGCTAACTGAAATTGCCCGATACAAATAGAGATCAAGATTCACTCTGCTTATCGTCTCAGAAAGAAAGCAAACCGGACAGCAGAAGCAGGCTCTGTCCTGTGAGGCAATCTAACTCGGCTGTTAAACTGGGGCCAAACAATGTGCCATGCAGCACTTGGATAATTCTGAATCGCCTTGCTATTTTTACTGACAGCACTACCAATTAAAGAATTCCAAAACAGTCTATACTAACATGAAAGAGAAACCCGTTTAATGAAATGTACTCTGAATCCCCAGGTCATATGCCTTGCCAAACCAAAAAAAATTCTTTTTCGGGTTGCTGGGTCAGACTATAATCCAGGTCTAAACAGCATTCAAATGTTTAATAGTTTGCTTTTTTAAATGATTAACTGAAAGCAGTCTTTCCTTAGATCAACTTTATCTTCAGAGAAACAAAACCAGAAAGTCCACTCTAGAAATACCAGATATAGTAGACCATTGAACTTGTGCACAATTTCCCAAACATACATCTGAAAGAAAGCAGTGCCATCAGCAAAGCTGAGAACACTCCCTGAGCAAGTTCTTGCAGCATTCTTGTGTCCTAATGAAAAGAGGATCTAAAAGTTCTCTTCTCTAGCAATCTATTTGGAACCCAGGGGGTGGGGGGGCGGGGGGGGGGGGTTTCTTCCCACCACTGTGGGAAGGGGACTGGGTGCAGAAAAAGTGACAAGAGTGACACATGCAGTGACCTGGAAATCCTACAGGGGGAGATAGAAGTTATCATTTGACTCACGGCAGCTGCTTCCGGAAGGAGCCCATTGAAGTACCGACTCGGGGAGCTCATCCAACAGACTGAAACAAAGAGAGTAAGGCACAGTGAATTTGTTTGCAATCCTCTGACATGCTGTTTTGATCAGAAAACAAAACTTGTTGATGGGTCACTAATAGGATGACTTTCCATACTTTTTTTCCTACCCACCTGTACAGGATAAGAGGGTAAGTGGACAGGGGACATCCCTAAATCTCACTGATCAATTTTATATCAATCACCTAGAAACTAAACATAGAAATACAGTATAAATGCTTTAATACAAGGTCTGTATATGCAAATGTAGAAGTAGGGATACATGGGTTTTTTTGTAAAAACCTCAAGAAAAAGATACGTGAAAAATTTTTACCTGGATTTTCAAGATATTTTTCCTCCTGTATTTACAACTGGGAAGGGGTAAATTATTTCCTTTTTACGTATATTGTTCTTCACTGGGCAGTTGTTTTATGCTATGCTATCCCTGGTGGCTCAGACGGTAAAGAATCCATCTGCAATGTGCGAGACCTGGGTTCAGTCTCTGGATTGGGAAGATCCCCTGGAGGAGGGCATGGCAACCCACTCCAGTATTCTTGCCTGGAGAATCCCCATGGACAGAGGAGCCTGGCGGCCTACAATCTTTGCGGAGTCACAAAGAATTGAACACAGAAGTGAGCAACAAAACACAAGATTAAACAGATTAACAAGAAATAACTCCCCCAAAACCCATTATTCTAAGACTTTTCAGTGTTTTAGACTGAACAAGTACAAATCTCTTAAGTTGCTTCAGCCACAAATACATAAACACTCAATTAAAATTACTGATATGAATGATTCACAAACTCAGGCATAGGCACAACTGCAACAGTAAATGTACTGATCTAATATTACCTGATGGCAGGAACATAAAGGATGGAAGGGAGATACAGTAATATGGTTGAATATGCAAGCCTGCCCTTATTGGGAAATTCAGTGTTATGCCTTCTCAGCAAGTTGAATAAATTATGATTATGTACTATATAAGAAGTTTGAACAATTTATATCATAATTGAATATATATCTTATTAATATACATATATATGCCTTAATTATAAACTTCATAATACTAGCTTTACTGGTCAATAGGTTTATGCTATTAATCAGGCCAAAATAAATATATTAACAGAGGCAAGGGACCTAAAAATATAAAGGGGGATTATGTTTATTAGTATTATGTTTTATTATTTATATGATACTCTATTACCTTCAAATATATACATGCAGGCATATTCATTAAAGAGATCTGCAATGAACACATCTATACATGCATATTGATAAAAGACCAAAACAAATATCTGTAAGTCTATGAATATCTGTAAGTCTTGTGAAAAGAAAAACATATATATATTATCATTAGAATTAATATGCTAGTTTTTAAAATAAAGCATTTTATTTAAATTAGATAAACTGAGGTGAGAAATTGGAAACCAAGACTGCTTACATGTGCCCATTACTGTGCTTTGACCCTGACTCACATTGAAGAGCATTAGTTACCTGAAGTTAGATGGACACATCAGTCACTGCAGTAAATAACTGATGAGATCGTTCTAATGCTGACATACAAACGTGTTAGTTGGGGTAAGGGACTGGAATGATCAAGACTGAAGTGGAGAGATATATCTTACAATATATGTCAGTATTTACAAATGTAATCTGTACTACTCTCTGGCCGCGGGTTAGCTTCCCTCTCTGTTAAGAACTGATGTCACACTGAATTTGAAAGACTGATTTCTACAGATTAGTTACCCCTTCTGTAAACTTCTGTTGTGACTTGTCTTATTTAAAATACAGCAGCTTTTTCCAATCGTGATAGTATTATCTGTACATAACTACTATTGAGAATATCTTGGTACATAATGAAAACTTGACTATGCTGTGTTATAAGCAATTGACTTTTTCTTAGGCCTGATCAAAAGGCCTAAGAAAAACAGTAAAAGAGTAACCCACTCTGCTCTTAGTCTAACCTAATTCTCAAGCTAATAAGAGTTTAGGTAATAAAAACTGAATGTGGAATATTATAAATGTTTATGTGGCTGTAAAATGATCTCTTGGATAAACATTTCATATACAAATTTTGTTTGTTTCTTCCTTAAGAAACAGAACTCTCTTCCTCCCAAAACACAGGATTAAAAAGAAGTATGTTCTTCTCACTTGAAAAAATAAGTCTTGTTTGTCCCACTTCACACAGTTGCTTTGCACAGTTAATATCAATCACACCAAGCTACCAAGCTCACATTAACTCCATGTACTTGTACAATGATAATTTGAAAATACTCTTCCTTGAAAATACCACCACCTAGAATCTAAGCTTTGGAAAACACCCTGTGAAGTAACAAATATTTCACTTTATATTTTGCATTACAACTCAATACATGTGATTTCATAGGTGTTAGCTTAACGGAGTGTATGTTTGTAAGCTGTTTGGTTTTTTTAACAGATTTTTCAAATTTAAGAAATTTGCTTTGGCTATCATGTTAGTTGAGTGGCAGTCTTTTCTGGGATATTAACTTGCTTTAGTGCGTCCTTTCAGCCCTGGTGTTATAAATGATGGAATACTTGAAAATATGTACTTTGTTTTCGCAGCTTGGACAGCTACAGGGTCCTGCAGGCTCCTTTCCCAGGGCAGTCTCCCACATAACCACCGCAGCAGGCAGTAGCCGAGGATCTCAAGGTCACTTCGTCTGGACAGGGCTATAGGAATAAGCATTAAGACAGAAAGATGAGGGATAAGCAAGTTTTGAGAAATAGAGAAATCACTGAATGAACTACCACTGATGAAATATGAAAAAGCCAAACGGGCGATGTGTTTTGTTTGTTCAGCTGGAGAAAAGCTTAAACGCCCAGGCATTTGGCCCCAGTCCACAGACAGGCAGTGACTTGTTGCTGTTGAAAGTAAGGGTCAGTTTCCTCACCTCCTCCAACTTCATCCTTCCTTAGTCTGGCCTGTCACATGAACTTGATCTCCATGGCCTCTGACATGATCCAGACAACCCATAACCTGGCACCAACACTTTCTCAAAGAGCCAAGCAGTAAAACAAAGAAATAAATGTCTGCAGCTAAATTGCTAACATATGTTCCAGGAAGTCCATGGGGTCTGCATTGGTCATGCAGAGACCCTTCGAGTGCAGACTAAACATTGATGGCCTTTCCTGTTCCACTCATACTAGTAGCCTTTGAAAGTGGAAGAATATGACAAAACTGCCATCTAGTGTGCAGTATTAAAAGTCTTTCTTAAGACTTTTCAATTAAATGACAGTACAGGAAAAAAATGCCTTCTGTTTTGTGGGTACACGGATCTAGAATTTTACAAATATGATTTTAGATATAAGCAGTGCTATGGTAAAACTCTGGTCAAACATCCTGAAAAAAAAAAAAAAAGGTAAAGCAATAGAGTGCATGAAGGGTGAAGGCGGAGGTGGTGGGAAGTAGATTTTAAAGCAAAATAGAGGCTTCCAGAATTTAATATAAGATGGCTTTTCATTAAAAAATACAGTAAAAGAATACATTGAGGTCACTGTAAATATCATTTATATAAAATTACTAAATGACAGACTAATTTCATGATAATTTTATGTGTTTTTTTTAAGTAGCTGATTTCAAAAGAAGGACAATGAAATCTAGTAAAACATCAAAATGTAAAAAATATTACTGAAATAATGATCAAAACATTAACAAAGTCCCACAAAATAAACTCATTTTTATAACCATTCCACATTATTATAAAACAATAGGTTGGCTTAGATTTCTACCATGACTTGAATGTTCACCTGTGTAGGGATATAAAATCTCCTAAGTGTAATTCATGGCTGCTAAACCTGCTGTAAACAGGTATCCTGTTTTATTATCTTTCATTAAATATACTCTGAAAAGTCACTCAGTTTTTAATTTTAAAAGTCGTCTACTAAGAACAATGTTGCTAGCACACCATAACTACTTTTGGTCACCATACATAAGTTATTATAAAAGCAGAAGACAAGATTAGCTCTCACACATACTCTATCTTAACTGCTATTAGAGTACTGGATTATGAAAGGCCCTTCAATCGAGTAGAATGCAACAGTCCCATGGGTATCATTTCCTTTCTGCACAGCTTCAACAATGTCCTAATGCAAGACTTGGCTCCCCTATTAAAATAAAAACACAATCTCTACCATGCTGTTTTGCAGTGATTTCTTCAGTAATAAATCTCCCATTAATAATGGAATGGTTCCATTTGTACAGATGTGTTCACAAGTCCCTTTTCCATTATGGCAATTTCTGATTACTACCACTTAAAAAAATTCACATTCTCTAATTTTCAAAAAATTATATTCTGGCACCTGTTTGGACAATATAGGCTACACACAAGAGACCCTCTGAGGAAAAACAACCAGAATTAAAATCGAATGAACATTTCCAGCCATTTCCCCCAACCCTCCAACTGAGGGATTAATTGATATGAAGCTGTAAGTAATGACAAGTCATTTAGATTCCTAAAGCCAATCTTTCATAAACTGGTCTTCATCTGAAACAGCCCTTTGAGAATTAACTTTACTTCACTAGTATAGTTCAGTCTTACCTAATTAAACTATGGCATCACATTTTTCAAACTTTTATTTACTTTTACTACATATATACATTAATAACTATGGTTAGGTAAATGTTTTACCACTGTTTCCACTAAGTTCTACAGATATACACGTAATGTTAAAGAAAAAATTCTACAGTAACTCTTTCCCACCATTGAACAGTGAGATGAAAGGATTAAAAATGCTTCCAAGCACACACCTCTCCCTGAAACTTCCTCTCAGGGAAACAAACTGCAAAGTGTGACGTGTTTATTTGAGAATCTAAACTCTAAGACTGTACCAACGACTATGTTCTCTTTCCATCTACTACATACAGAAGAGCAATTTTAACACTGGTTAAATTAATTAAAATATTTTGGATGACAATATTAGCATCTATGACTGGGTATGTAATTAACATAGTAAATTGGCCATATATCTAAATTTAATGTAGATGTAATTTAAACAAAAGATAGATAATATAATATCTGTTAAACCTAGGAATCAAACATTTGGATATTTACTGTATTATTCTGTTATATCCTGTATATCTGACAACAAAATGCTGAAAATTAAAAAACAAGAGTTGATCACAGCTGAAGAAGACAATGTCTAACTATGAAAATATTTTTTAATTTGAAAGCTGAAACATATGTTATGGATTATTTTATTTCTGTATAATTTGTATTTCTGTATAATTTATTATAATACATAAAGTTTATCAGGTATACTTATAGTTAATATAATCATTAACTGCATATTTTCATGTATATTTCCTATATGTAAAGTCATACTTTTACTTATGGTATTACTGCTTAGAAATATAGGAAAATTTAGTTGTTAATATTTTTCTTCTACATTCTCATGTCACTTTCTAAATATAATTCAGCATCCAATTTTTTCTTTGCTTTTTAATATGGTGGTGTTCTCAGTTCAACATTTCTAAAAGATTATTGCCAAGAGAAATCCCCCCAAAAAAATGCACAGGTGGAGTGGGACTTGAATTCTATTTCCCTAGAAAGCAGATACCAGAAACAGCTGACACTAGAATACATAATTAAAATAAAAACAATCCATGTGATTTATGAAGCTGCTACTGTGCCAGACACTCTAACTGTTTTTATCTTATTTAATCATCCTAACAATAACATGAGGTAAGTATCATTAACCCTGTTGACAAATAAGAAAATAGAGCCTCAGAGAGGTTAAACAACTTGCTCGGTATCACAGAGCAAAAATTCACAGAGCTCTGCACTGAAATCCAAAGCGTTTAGAATCTAAAGCCAACACTCAAATCTGCCAATTACTTTGCCTCCCTTGTTAGTTTTAGCACCATTTAGACAACCTTATATATACTGCTTCTACAGTTAGGGAAGTATTTGAAGCAGGCATTTTAACTTAAAACACCGAAAGATATACTGACCAAAGACAGGTGTACTAGCAAGGAAGAAATAAGCAGCAGATCCTGAGATCTAAGCTGCAGCACTATCAAAATTTTTTATGCAACCAACCTTTCATGAAACTATTTGTTTAAAACTACTTTATTCTGATGAAAAAGACTGTCTAATTAAAACATTAATTTATAAAGTGTTAAATGGTTCTTCCAAGCTGGAACAGAAAAAAACAAAGAAATCACACTGGAGAACTGGTCCTTACTATGAAGATAAACTGCAGTAAAATTATCTGGGTGAGATTCACCAAATGGAATCAAAGAATTGGGAGAAAAAGAAAAATATCAGTGTTAACCCCCAAATGAATCTGATTATTTGCCTAACATGTTTTCTGTATAGACAACAGTTTTTTTCTTATATAGAGTAACATTATAAAGTAGGAGGAAAAACAAGTTTTTGTAGGAAATAATAAAATGAACCTGAAAACTTCTGCCTTAAGCAAACAGGGTTTAATTGCTCAAAATACTAGTTTATATATTCAGAAATGACAATAGGAAAGCAGAAAACATCTGAGTAAGATGCTCACCTGAGAAGTGAATCGTGACTATCTGCAGAACAAATTTAAAGGTTACTCTTGTTTTGCTAACTAGTAACCTATGTTATTTTTTATTTATTTTTTAACCTATGTTATTTAGTAGTTTTCCCAATTCAGATATATAAAGAGCTAGGGAACTTTAAGGTGGCTCCAATTTACTGCAATTAGGATATTAGGAAAGTAGAATGCAATGTGTCACATTTCAAATAAATAAAATCAGGTATCTCATTTCTTCAGTACCTTTTAAATCTTAAGCCTTAGTTTTTGATGAGACACTACTGTGTGATCTCAGGAGAAGTTATTCAACAGAGTAAAGGTATCTTACATTTGGCCAATGTGTATTCTTAACCCAACCAAACAGTTTAAGATCTATGCCAAGACTTTGAAAGTCTTGTCTAAATGTCAAAATTGGGTTATGCCACATAGAGGGAATAGTGCCTTCATTAAAATTTATTTATACATCAACCAAGGAGTATTTATAGCAGTGAAATTTACTTAAAAATAAAATCAACAGTATGTTTTTCTGACTACTAGTAGATTCAATAGTAACTTGAAGGTTTACCTTAATATCTTATAATTGAAAAATGGGTTCCCTTTTTTGAATTATTGTTTAGGAAGTTAAATATTGTGTAAACCATGTCATTTCCCCAAGTTTGGTAGCATGAAAACACATTCGCAGTTTATCTCACATATATTTTGTCTCACATATATTTTGTAAGTTGGAGTGCCATATTAGAGTGAAATGCAGCCATGCAGGAAATAACACAAGACTTGGATTTCATAAACTGTAGCAATTGGCAAAAAAATTTAAAAGCATGCAAGATAGTTTTTTCCTTGATACTGAATATATCATATAAACAAATGGACATTTAAAATGCAATTTAGATATCACATTGTATGGTCATCAATGATGTTGAATGAAAACAGGTATTATACACTCAATGCACAGGTCTGAAGTATTTAAAAAAGCTCAATATGTTAAATGCACTATATCTCTAGAGAAATTAGGTATTGACTGCATGCCTCAGTGAGCAGAAAAATCTACAAAAATCCATACCACACATTGATCCCAATATTGCGTTTTAACATTACTAAGAATGTAACAAATTTTAAAATAGTGTATTTGACACAGATATAATTCTCTTTAATTATCAGGCAACAAGCCCAAAAATATGTCAATGTTTATACATGTTGGTTTTTATGAATAAAAGATTAATGATAGATGAGATAAGCCCAACATGTATTACTCTAATTTTACACTAAATGAAGCACTTCAGCCACTCACAAAACACTTCTAGGTCATGTAAGAGAATTGAGTTTAGAAGAATAATTGCAATTTGAAAAAATACAGATATATACATGCACAGTAGCTCAAGAACAGTTATCTATCCATTTACCCAGCTGTTCATTCACCTTTATATATCTCTGTTCATATTCTTACTTATAGTAATACAAGTACCCTCCTTTTACACAGTCGAACTAAAAATGCTTATGTAAAACTGACGACTGGCACCTTATACAAATTCTTTCATTATGAAAACCCAACTATTAATAATCCACAGAAACATGAGAGTTAGCTTCAGTTTCTGAATAACCACTACAAAGGTAACAGACCAGACAGCCTGACCAGTTAGCAATATATCTGTTTAGTGTCTAATCCATAAGTCAGTCTTACACTGAAGGCTGGATATTTCCCAGGGCCTAATCAAGCCAAGATAAACCTAAAACATAACAAATGCTCTGACAACTAGAGATTCTATTTCCTAGTGATAACTTGTTTTGCTCTTTATGTTTTCCCTTGCATTATCTGTCTCAGTATTTATTTGATCTCATAGCTGCACTGGTATAGAAAAGATTTTTCTGAGATTAAACTACATAATGTATACTGAAGTAAACACATTAATATTTATGAATCTGACCTTCTGCATTTACCTACAGGATTTATGGCCTTGTTTATACTAGTTTCTAGGTACGACTAAATAATTACTTCATTTCTAATAAAATCCTAAAGTGAAATGTTTTATTTTGGACAATTAAATCTAAAACATTAGGAATGAATAGTTTTCAAATATTTGAGGATACCAAACCTTTCAGTTTTCATACTAAACTGCATGTTAAAATTTCAGCAAATGTGTGTACATGCACATCTATGCATCTTTATGTGGAAGTATATATGTGTGTATACATATATGTGAAGGTATATGCATATATATGTATATCTATATGTACATACGGATATAGTGAGAACTTTACTATATACTCTATTTTTAATGCATTAAGGGAATCTAATTTTTATAGAAATCTTTTTAAACCTGTGGTAAAAATGAATATTCACTCCAGCTTATAACTTTTCAGCAAATACCAAAAATACGTAGTAGAGGTTCCAACCTGAGTAGCCTTCCCAAAGAAGTAATATCTTTCTATTACTATTCTCAGTTCATTCTTCTCTCCAAAGACCTAGCATGGTGAAATCTACCCAGCTCATCAACATGTATTATTATCTAGTGAGCAAAAAGTTTAAATACACTACAGAATAAAATATTGTTCAAAACTTTCATGAAGGTAGCATAATGAAAATATTTACCTACACTATGGAATAACTGAGGAGGACTTTCAGAATTTCCAGAGTCCAAACAGTGATCAGACCAACATCCATCAACTCTACTTTCCCATTCCACAATCACAGTTGTATTTATAATGGTCAAAATCTAATCACATCAGTATTAGAGCTATTGGTTGAACTTAGTGGCCCAGTCATAAGTTAACATCATCAATACTGTAACTGGACCAAAGCTTAAGAGTCTGTACGATGAATTTACAGTTATACTACTATCAAAAAGTACTTTCAGGTTTCTAAATATTCTTTCATACTAATATATCTTGCAATAGTGAAGAACAAAATTCACTGAGAACTTTAAATTAAAAAAAAAACAAAACAAAACATTATCAGTGAACATCTGACTTTTACATTCCTTGTGCTTAATCGCTCAGTCTTGTCTGAATCTGCGACCCCATGGACTATAGCCCACCAGGCTCCTCTGTCCATGGGGTTTTCCAGACAAGAACACTGGAGAGGGTTGCTACTCCCTTCTCTAGGGGATCTTCCCAACCCAGGGATTGAACCCAGGTCTCCTGCACTGCTGGTGGATTTTTTTACCATCTGAGTCACCAGGAAAGCCCTTAATTAAAGCCAATGTCCCATTTATATCTTTTTTAAAAGGCCATTGATTCATTAACAATGTTAATGGTGAAAAATAATACAATATTATTAAATTTCTGAGTGAAATCATTACTTTTTTAACCAAACTATCTTTGAAAAAAATGCAGTGATTTCTCTTACTCTGATCAGGAGCTATATGAGCTAATTTCCAACCCCCCAAATTTACCCTATGATTCTTCCTGAAAGGAAGAAGGTACACAACTGACACACTCGTTTCACCTTTTCAGTGGCCCACCTTAAACTGGAGTGGGTTTTAACTGCCCTCGAAAACGATCGAGACCCTCTACATTACATGGTCAATGGTCCTTTTAATAGAAAAGGCAATAATATACAGTTGTTTGCACCAACAAAAACTTGTCAGAAAGTATCAGTTTAGGGTAACAGTTCAACAGCCATTAACAAGTACAAATGTCTAACTGTCTTTTAGTAAAAATGAGGTCCATTTGAAGCTGTTTAAAAATTATTTATGTGGTTTAGTATATTTTAAAATACTTTTGTAAACAAAGTTTATGAATAATATAATTTTGAAAGCCAAAGTTTTTCAATAGTCACCATTTTTTTTTACTAGCATAACATTAGAATTGACTTTTTGTCTTGCTGACAGAGCAACTAAGAAAGTACAGTTGCATTGACCATATTGATTGTGAACAAAGCAACCATCAGTGGGGACTCCACACCATATATTTTCAATATTGAACTCCTACTTCCTTTTCCATGGCTTTCTGGGTCGGCTATTGGATTTGGACTGCAGTGTAATAAACAGCTAAGGTTTAATTAATGGTAAATGAATACAAGACATAGGTTATGACTTTAACTAATTAGGGAATTGTTGAATTAAGTCTGCCTTGGAATGCAAGGCAGTACAATCAATATCCAATAAAAGGACTATGTATGTAATTTACCTGCAAATGTGTTTCCAATACCATCAAAGTGAGTTTAAATAAGTAAGATATATGAAAGGTGACTAGGAGAGATTTCCACAAGTTAACACTTCATAGTTTCAGGAAAGACTTCCTTATTGTTGAGATGGTATCTTCTAAAGCTCTGATAAGAGCACAATGAAAAGTAGGAATCATTCTTCACACATGTACCTGCACCAAATCTGAAAGTTTCTAAAGCATAAAAATTCAGTTGTTGACTTTCAAGTTTAACATAAACAAACTAGTACTCTAGGCTGCTCTAAATGAGCATCAAATTTTGCTTACTTGACATCTTTTATTCTTTTTTCACTTATCAAAAGTGTGCATCTCTTCTCTCAGTTAGAAGAATATTTGTTGACATACAGGAATTCACTACTTTTGATAAAAATCTCCCCAATGTTCTCATTCTTCAAACTGACCAGGTGAAAAGGTCATTTCATGGAGCCTTAAGACTTTGTTCTAATTATTCTGAAATAAAAAAAAAGAAACCTACCTACTCCCTTGTGGGCATCCAAGCTGGTAAACTCTATTGTCCCGTTATGGCCTTTTTTAGGATTTTCCTGATACTGTTTGTGGGTCCCATTGGGACAATATCTGTAGGAAAGTCCATAATCTGCAAGATAAACCTGGAAGACGTGAACAGAAAAATGAATAATGTTTCTGTCCTTTGAAAATTTAACCTTTATAATTAAGTCTTAAGAAACTGATAGGTTAAGACAACCTCAGATCTGTATTTTATTAAACCAAATGGTGCCTTTGGATAAAATATATACAACTGGGGGCCATAACAATGAACTTTCTAACTTAAATCCTTACTTCAACATAGGCATATCTTGTTTCTGAGTTGACTTAGATTTTTATTCTTTTTATTCGGCTCTTAAATTCCCTTTCCTCCAGGTGGGCATGTAGATGTCATAAACCACAATATGTCTTTTTATCTATATTCATACAGCTTATGAGGATCAGCCTTTTTTCTTAGTAACCCCTCCCTGTAACATAAAACTATTTCAACAGGGAGGGGAGATGAGAACAATCTAAAAATAGTAAGCTAATATTACAGGAATCTCCATTAACAGGAAGCATAAAAACAGTGAACAGACTATAAGAGATAATGACTGTCAAAATTTAAAAAACAAAAAACAAAAAAACCAGCATCACGTTGTCCATATTTAAGAATGGAACATCAATGCTGTACTTCTGGTCTTTCAGACCAATCCATATCATCACTGTTATCTTTGTAAGTCAGTCAGAATCTAAGCAGGGTATCCAAACAGAATACAGATTGTTGAAAAGTCAGATGGCAACTCAAGTGAATTTTCCTAAGGTTACCTTTGGAGAGAGAAAGAAGGGAGAGGAGAAGTAGTTTTACAGATAGAGCATACATTGAATAGGGAAGTGTTATGATTAGATGTTTATTCTAACATATATCAGACGGTAAAGAGTCAGTCTGCAATGCAGAAGACCTGGGTTCAATCCCTGGGTTGGGAAGATCCCCTGGAGAAGGGAATGGCACCAACTCCAGTTTTCTTGCCTGGAATATCCTACAGACAGAGCTGCCAGGCAAGCTACAGTCCATAGTGGTGCTAAGAGTCATACACAGCTGAAGAGACAGCACGCACGCACAGTCAGAATATTATACTTTCCACCTACATGTTACCATGATCCTCTCCCCTCTAAACCACTGGAAAAGAAAGCAGCTTCAACTTTTAAAATGGGCTGTTTCACATGTATTTCTTTAAAATTTAGGGAATAAGGCAACACTTGACAATGTTCAGCTTTAAGACAAGAGTATTAACATCAGAATACAACTGGAATTTTAAAAGATACCTATTAACTAAATTTTAATTGAAGTTGTTCGTTTCAGGACAGCCCAAGTAAAGATATTCTGAACTTCAAAATATAAACAACACAGTTTCCTTCATTTGCTGAAGAACATAGCTTGCTAGATTGTATGAAAACATGATATTTCAGTTTTGTCTCTCACTCACAGATGCCATTTCTCAACATGGCTTCAGGAGTAACTGCCCAAAGTAACTGCACTTCAGAATCAGATGTAAAACTGGTTGCTTGCTTTCATTATTTATGATGCATTTTTATCTTTATTTGAGAACTAAATAGACTTCACTTTGCAAAGTAGACATCCTGAGAATGTAGATATTGATAGCAAATGGAACGGATCTCATTCAGTTCAACAGAGATATCAAAAGTTTTACAGATAAAAAAAAGCTAAGAGAATTCAGCACCACCAAACCAGCTTTACAATAAATGCTAAAGGATCTTCTCTAGATGGGAAACACAGAGAAGAAAAAGACCCTCAAAAACAAACCCAAAACAATTAAGAAAATGGCTACTGGAACATACATATTGATAATTATCTTAAATGTAAATGAACTAAACACATAGTTCAACCAAAACACATAGACTGGCTCAATGGATACAAAAACAAGTCCTGTATATATACAAGAGACCCACTTCAGATCTAGGGGACACATACAACCTGAAAGTGAGGGGAGAGAAATAGCTATACCATGCAAATGGAAATCAGAGGAAAGCTGGAGTAGCAATACTTGCACCAGATAGAAAAGACTTTACAAAGTAAAGACTGCTACTAGAGATAAGGAAGGACACCACATAATGATCAAGGGATCAATCCAAGAATATACAACAATTATAAATATTTATGCACCAAACATAGGAGCACCTTAATACATAAGGCAAATGCTAACAGCTATAAAAGGAAAAATTGACAATAACACATTAATAGTGGGGGACTTTAACACCCACTTATATTAGTGGACAGAAAATACATGGACAGATCACCCAGAAAGAAAAAACAAAAAAGAAAACACAAGCTTTAAATGACACAATAGACCAAATAGATTTAACTGATATTTATAGGACATTCCACCCAAAAGCAGCAGAATACACATTTTTTCTCCAGTGCATACAGAACATTCTCCAGCATATATCACATACTGGGTCACAAATCAAGCCTTAGAAAGTTTAAGAGAATTGAAATTTCATCAAGTATCATTTCCATAATGCTACGAGATTAGAAATCAATTACAGGGAAAAAAAAAACAAAATCTATAAAAAAAAATCACAAACACATGGCAAAGAAACATGCACCATTAAATAACTAATAGATCACTGAAGAAATTAAAGAGGAAATAAAAAGAATACATAGAAAAGAAATGACAACAGAAACACAATGACTCAAACCTACGGGGTGCAGCAAAAACAGTTATAAAAGGGAATTTTATAGCAATTCAATCTCACTTCAAGAAACATCTCAAATAAACAATCTAGCCTTACACCTAAAGCAACCAGAAAAAGACGAACAGATAAAACCCAAAGTCAGTAGAAGAAATCATAATGATCAGAGCAGAAATAAACAGAAATGTAGAAAACAAGAGCAAAGATCAATAAAACTCAAAGTCGGTCCTTAGAGAAGATAAGCAAAATTGTTAAACTTTTAGCCAAACTATCAAGAAAAAAAGGGAGAGGACTCAAATCAATGAAATTAGACATGAAAAAGAAAGTACAACTGACGCTGCAGAAATACAAAGGATCATAAGAGACTACTACAAGCAACTATATGCCAATAAAATGGACAACCTGGAAGAAAGAGACAAATTAATGGAAAGGTACAACTTTTCAAGACTAAACCAGGAAGAATTAGAAAATGTGAGGATATCAATTACAAGTAATGAAATTGAAACTATAATTAAAAATCTTCTAAGAAACAACAGTCCAGGACCAGATGGCTTCACAGGTAAATTCTATCAAACATTTTAAGAGCTAACACCAATCTTTCTCAAACTCTTCCAAAAAATTACAGAGGGAGGAACACTCTCAAATTCATTCTGTGAGGCCACCATTAGCCAGACACCAAAACCAGACAAAGATATCACGAAAAAAGAAAATTACAGACCAGTATCACTGATGAACATAAGATACAAAAATCCTCAACAAAATATTAGCAGACAGAATCCAAGAGCACATTAAAAGGATCATACACCATGATCAAGTGAAATCTATCCCAGGAATGCAAGGATTCTTCAATATACACAAAGCACTCAATGTTAACACCATATTAACAAATTAGAGAATAAAAGAATGATCTTCTCAACAGATGCAGGAAAAACTTTTGACAAAATTCAACACACATTTATGATAAAAACTCTCCAGAAAGTGGGCACAGAGGGAATCTACCTCAACATAATAAAGGCCATATATGACAAACCCACAGTAAACATTATTCTCAGTGGTGAAAAACTGAAAGCATTTCCACTAGGATCAGGAATAAGACAAGGATGTCCACTCTTGCCACTCATATTCAACATCGTTTTAGGAGTCCTAGTCATGGCAATCAGAGAAGAAACAGAAATAAAAGGAATATAAACTGGAAAATTAGAAATAAAACTGTTACTCTTTGCAGATGACATGATACTGTACATAGACAATCCTAAAGATGCCACTAGAAAACTACTATAACTAATCTATGAATTTAGTAAAGTTGCAGGATACAAAATTAATGCACAGAAATGTCTTGCATTCCTTACAATAATAATGGAAGATCAGAAAGAGAAATTAAGGAAACAATTCCATTCACCACTGCAACGAAAAGAATAAAATATTTAGGAATAAATGTACCTAAGGAAGCAAAAGAACTATACTCAAGAAAACTATAAAACACTGATGAAAGAAATCTAAGATGACACAAACAGATGGACAAACATACCATGTTCTTGGATTGGAAGAATCAACACTGTCAAAATGAATGTACTACTCTAAGCAATCTATAGATTCAATGCAATCTCTATTAAATTGCTAAAGGCATTCTTCACAGAATTAGAAGAAAAATTTTTACAGTTTTTATGGAAACACAAAAGACACCAAATAGCCAAAGCAATCTTGAAAAAGAAACACAGAGGCAAAGGAATCAGGCTCCCCAATTCTGAACTATAGTAAAAAGCTACAGTAACCAAGACACTATGGTATTGGCACAAAAACAGAAATGTAGACTAATGGCACAGGATAAAAAGTCCAGAGATAAACCCAGGCACCTATGGTCACCTAATCTATGACAAAGGAGGCAAAATGTACAATAGAGAAAAGACAGCCTCTTCAGTAAGTGGTTCTGTGAAAACTGGACAGTTACATGTAAAAAAAAAAAAAAAATGAAAGTAGAACATCACCAAACACCATATACAAAAATAAACTGAAAATGCATTAAAGACCTAAGTGTAAGACCAGACATTATATAACTCTTAGAGGAAAACCGAGGAAAAAACATTGACATAAACTACAGCAAGATCTTTTTTGACCTACCACCTCCTAATAAAAAACAAAAATAAACAAATGGGACCTAACAAAACTTAGAATATTTTGCACAGCAAAGGAAACCATAAACAAGAGGAAAACACAACCCTTAGAATGGGAGAAAATATTTGCAAATGAAGCAATGGACAAAGGATTAATCTCAAAAATATACTAACAACTCATGGAGCTCAATACAGAAAAGCTTCCCAGGTGGCACGAGTGGTTAAGAAGCCACCTGCCAACGCAGGAGACTTTTAAGAGACGTGGGCTTGAACCCTGGGTTGGGAAGATCCCTTGGAGGAGGGCATGGAAACCCACTCCAGTATTCTTGCCTGGAGAATCCCATGGACAGAGGAGCCTGGTAGACTACAGTCCATGGGGTTGCAAAGAGCTGGGGACAACTAAAGCAACTAAAGCAACTCAGCATACAGCACGCACATGGAGATCAACACAAAAAACAAACAACCCAAGCGAAAAATGGGCCTAAGATCTAAACAGGCATCTCTTCAAAGAAGACATACAGATGGCAGAGGCACATGAAAAGATGCTCAACATCACTAATTATTAGAAAAATACAAATCAAAACTACAAACAGGTATCACCTCAAACTGGTCAGAATGGCCATCATCAAAAAAATCTACAAACAGTCCATGGAACTTATAAATTCTATACAAAATGTACAAAATCGATACAGTCCATGGAATTCTCCAGGCCAGAATACTGGAGTGGGTAGCTCTTCTCTTCTCAAGGGTATCTTCCTAATGCAGGGATCGAACCCAGGTCACCCGCATTGCAGGCGGATTCTTTACCAGCTGAGACAAAAGGAAAGCCCAATTAATAGAAAAATACCAGTCAAAACTACAATTGAGGTATCACCTCACACTGATCAGAATGGCCATCATCAAAAAATCTACAAACAATACAATGCTGGACAGGGTGTGGAGAAAAGGGAACCCTCTTGCACTGCTGGTGGAAATGTAGATGGATACAGTCACTGTAGATAACAATACGGAGGTTCCTTAAAAAACTAAAAGTAGAACTACCACATGACCCAGCAATCCCACTACTGGGCATATACCTTGAGAAAACCATAATTCAAAAGGACACATGTACCCCAATGTTCAGAGCAGCACTATTTACAATAGCTAGGAGCCTGGTGGGCTGCAGTCCATGGGGTCGCTAAGAGTCCGACACGACTGAGTGACTTCACTTTCACTTTTCACTTTCATGCATTGGAGAAGGAAATGGCAACCCACTCCAGCGTTCCTGCCTGGAGAATCCCAGGGATGGGGGAGCCTGATGGGCTGCCGTCTATGGGGTCGCACAGAGTCGGACATGACTGAAGCTACTTAGCAGCAGCAGCAGCAGCAGGACATGGAAACAATCTAAATATCCATCTAAAGATTAATGGATAAAGATGTGGTACATATATACCATGGAGTATTAGCCACCAAAAGAAACAATAAAGGGTCATATGTAGAGACATGAATGGACCTAGAGTTTGTCATACAGAGTGAAGTAAGTCGGAAAGAGATAAACAAGTATCTTATATTAACACATACATGTGCAACCTACAAAAACAGTGCTGATGAAACTATTTCCAGGGTAGGAATAGAGACACAGATGTAGAGAACAGACATGTGAGCACATGGCAGACAGGGAAGGGGATAGTGAGATGAACTGAGAAATTAGGATTGACATGTGTAAAACAGATAGCTAGTGGAACATTTAAAAAACACAAGACACTCAGCTTGGTACTCGGTGGTGACCTCGATGGGTATGATAGAGAAAGGGTGGGATGGAGGTCCAAGAGGGAGGAGATATATATTTACACATAGAGCTGATTCACTTCATTGTACAGCAGAAGATAATACAGCATTGTAAAGCAATTATATTCCTATGAGACTCTTGCTAGGTAATCCTGGTTGTTGGCTTTTCCCTTTCATCACTTTTAATACATCCTGCCTTTCCCTTCCGGCCTACAGAGTTTTTGCTGAAAAATCAGCTAATAGCCTTAATGGGGATTCCCTTGTATGTTATTCAGTTTTGTTTTGTTCTCTTACAATTTTGTGAGACAGGTAGGGAAGATGTATCACTATACACATTTAACAGATGAAAAATAATATGATACACCCAAATAATGTAAGCCATCCAAAACTCATTAAATTCAGCTTCTACAAAATATTTTATTGTTTTAGTGAATTTTTTGGCTGTCCCCTCTCCCTCAAAAAACATCTAATCTGCACTAATACTTTCAAGGACTTTCAATTTTGATATTTTATTATTAAAAAGGTAGTATAGTGGCCATGGAGACACAACCTCATTAAGAAAGAACTGGTCTTTCACCTGAGGAGTGCAATAATCTGACAGCCTCCAGAGGCAGCGCCACTAGGAACCAGCACAGCATGTGAGCCAAAGCCACACTGTCCCCTGGCAGCTCCTACCAAATAATGATCATGGCGGGAAGGCTCTGTGGCCATTTTTACCCAACTGGAGACTCTTCAAAGGGGACCCATTAGCTCTGGTGCTCCCTAATTGGCTGAGATTTTGTGGGAACTGTATCACAGTCTGAGCTCTCCGTGCCCAATCTTCCTGTTTCCTTCTCTTTCATAGGTGTCATTGCAACACCCCACTCTGAAAGCTTTCCTTGTCCAAACCCGCTTCCTCTCCTCTCATCTTTCTATTGTGCTGTGCTGTCGCTTCAGTTGTGTCTGACTCTTTGCGATTCTATGGACTGCAGCCCACCAGGCTCCTCTGTCCATCTGATTCTCCAGGCAAGAATACTGGAGAAGATTGCTACGCCTTCCTCCAGGGGATCTTTCAGATCCAGGGATTGAACATGTGTCTCTTATGTCTCCTGCATTGGCAGGCGGCTTCTTTACTGCTAGTGCCTTTCTCTTATACAGGTACTATACTTTCTCCCCTCAATAAAGAGCTTGTACGCCTAATGCTGTCTCCACATCTGTGTCTCTGAAAAATGAATTTGACACAGATAGTAAATTACAGCCCTGATTAAAAGCACTAAACTAATATAAGATGAAAAAAAATTAGCTTTTGATGACCATGAAAATCATAACTTTTCCTATACTAAATAGATCTGCCTCAAAAATCAACTTCCTATTTTACCTAGCCCAATTTACAACCATAGAGCTAGGCTCAGGTTTCCCTGATAGCTCAGCTGGTAAAGAATCCACCTGCAATGCAGGAAACCCCAGTTCAATTCCTGGGTCGGGACGATCCCCTAGAAAAGGGATAGGCTACCCACTCCAGTGTTCTTGGGCTTCCCTGCTGGCTCAAATGGTAAAGAATCTGCCTGCATTGTGGGAGACCTGGGTTTGATCCCTGTGTTGGGATGATCCCTTGGAGAAGGGAAAGGTTACCCATTCTAGTATTCTGGCCTGGAGAATTCCATGGACTGCATAGTTGAGGCCAGGTTCTCACGTTCTACATTTAACTAAATCTTTCCTTCCCTCTCCTTGCTTTCTTATGCTTACAGGATCTTATAACACTTTGTTTTTCCAAGTGGACCAGAGAAAGGAATGATTAAAGAGCAGTGTGTGATAACTCTTCCTTGCAGTGAATCACACCGGAAGGGCCTTTGTCTTCAGTTCTGCACCCCTCCAGGAACACCCCAAGGGCTCTTCTCCACTTCCTACCATATCTCCTGGATTGACACCTCACACTTCCAAGATCCACCACTCATACCTGAATCCTATTCTGATAAGTAGACCCTTTTAAACACAAGGCTACTCATTGGGTTTTCATTTGTGTTCAGATGGATTTACTATTTAAAAATGTACAGTTATTTAGCTTTTATTTATGCCTTGGTTCCACATGTATAGGCTATAAACTCCTACAGGACAATGATAATGATATATACATTTTTATATACACAACAGCACCTACTCTGAAGTCTTCTGCACAGGAAGCTTAAATGAAATTTTATTGATCTGACTTGATAGTAATAATTGGACAAATAGAAGTAAATCTCTTTCAACAGCCACCTGAGTGCCAGGCATGATCAAATATGAAGAATCATACATTTTTAAAAGGAAAGAAAAACAAAATGTATGCATATGATTGAATACTTGCTATGCAAAGGCAATACGCACTTTACAGAAGTCAAATTATTTAACCCTCATGACCCTAAGAGCAAGCTATTTTAAGATGCCTTGAGGATGAGACAAGACGATGAGTGAGTTTGGGTTCTCTGTGCAAAACAAATAAACCTACAGCAACTGGCAAAGTTGAGATCAGAATCTAAATCGGCCTAACCAGAAGACTGAGATTTTTTCCAATGACTCACAAAGAGGAAGGAGGGATACCACCAGCACATCTAGAAGTAACATCTACTCTGAAAAAAGCCTAACAGATTTTAAAATAACAATATTTTAGAGTAGGGGTGGAGACAGGTTATTTCCTAATTGGGGAACTCAAAGAACAAAGTGACACTGAGTTGGGCCTTGAAAAATATCTAAGATTTTCACGAACGGAGATAGGGAAGAGGAGATAAAACAAGGAAAACCAGGGCTGGATTAGTATCTGCTAGGAGTGTAGAGGTTATTAGAAACACATTACAAGCCAGGAAAAAAAAAAAAAACAAAACCAGTTATAATGGGTTTATAGGAAGCTTTGAAAACCATGCTAAGAAGCTGGGACACAATTTCTACAGGCAGAAAGAAGTCACCAAAGTTTTTTGGCAAGAAATAATATTATCAGTGCTGCCAGCATCATAATGGGGAAATGAAAGCAGAGACTCCATTTAGGAAAATATGGTAACAGTCCAGGCAAGAGACAATGAGAGGCTGGAGTAGGGCACTAGTGAACAAAGAAAGACAAAGAGAACAGTAAGAGGACTGAGAGTCAAAAGTAACTCTAAAAACAGTGTGGCTAGTTGAGTGGGGATTCAGTGACCTGGCAAAAAGAGAAAAGGAGGAAGAAGAGAAGATTCAGATAGAAAATGATTTACTCATCTTTCTATCAAAGCAAACTGGTTGACTGATGGCTAACACACTGATTCCACTAGTTTCTGCTTCTCTCAGTTTATGCAGATCTGAATGATAGATTCACAGATGATGGAGAACATAAAGGACCTCCTTCCCACCAAGAGTCAAATCTGCTGCCTTCCTGTTCGCCAGGCAGCCAGAACAGCTCATACAGAAGCATTTCTCAGCTCCTGTATGACAGACAGCAAAGTGTGAGGTGGAGAAGCAGGTGCAAGAGATAACGGAGCTGGAACAGAAAAAAAGATGTTAGTGTGGACAAATGCCATTGCTCATTGAGATGTGAACACTCATCATATTACGACTTAACCTCCACTTTGCAGATTCACATTAAAGAGGTGTGGATACAGTCCCAAAATGTGACTCACTTTTCAAGAACTTAAATCTCTCCTGTTGTAAAATCTAATCACCTTATCATAATTTAGACTATTTTATACAATTAAAGTCTTTTAAGTAGCATATCCTGTTGTAGCAAGAAATGTGTCTTAAACTCTCATCAGAGACTGATGGAAATTATACTATGGAGGGAGATAGTCACTATTCATGACTTTCTTTAATCGCAATTTAGAAAACACTTTCAAAACTGGAGGAAAATATATAGACTTATTCAGCAACTTTAGAGGCTCTTATAAAAAAAAAGACAGCATTTATCTTATTTCAATAGCACATAATATTTTCCTATTCTCTCAACAAGATACCATAATGTGAAAATCTTCACAATAAACTAAATACTTACTGACTAATGGAAACCACTACATGCCAAAAGGGTAATGAAGCATGGAATGAATAAGCAGCATGTTTCTGTTCACAGAAGTCATTCATATCTACCAGAAACCTATATGCAGCCTCATAGATGCTACTACATTTTGATGTAAATCTGCTCTTTTTATTCTTTTATTATACGGTACTTTTTTGTTTTTCCTCAACTTCCCCATCTTCCTTTTGCCATTAACACAACACTGCAGATGACACTGTGTCCTATTAATAATAGCCCAGACAACAGAATATGACTTTCAAAAGGTGCCAGGTTACTTTTCAAACATGGGATTTATTAGAATAAATATTAAGGTATATTTTTCAAAAATACAGTTTGATCTTACATACTGTTTACATGTACTTTATATGTTGGGTTTTTCTCTTCTCCTCCTATATCTCACAACTGGAATTGTATCCTTTATCTTTTATATTTAATATTTATATTTATTTAAATAAAATTTATTATTTATTAATAAATATTAATAAATATTTAATATTTAATATTCACGGTGATTAAGAGACTTAAAGACACATCCATGAAGTTATCATGTGAAGAAAAAGCAGAAAGCTGTGCTCTTCCACTGTCTCTTCACTCCATCTACTGCTCCATGATACCCAAGTCTATGACTCCTTGAAATGGGGCCATAAATTCAAGTATCATAACAAAACGCTGAGTTATATTTAGGGATTTTCCTAATGATACTAGCATTTTGACCCTATAACCTATTATATTCCAACCTGCTCTCCTATTCCAACCTGGTTCTTCAAGCAATATCTGGACGCCTATATGATCCAAGATGGTTGAGCTATAACTTAATATGGTTTCCAGACTTTGGGGGGAAATTCCCTCAATAATACATAGGTTAACAATTGCCTCTTTACTAAAACTGCCACATTTACAAAATGAAATTTTTTCAATTACAGTCAATTTCCAATTTGTTCTTCTGACACAAGTTCTCAATTATATGAAATAACCTACAATACCTTCTCTTTCTGATTTCCAATTGATATGAAAGTGCTTGTGTTTATCCTTAAACAAAATAAACCAAGAGGATAATCTGAAGTGCATCCAATTTACAATCTTCCTTTTTTGTCTAAATCAAACAGAAGCTTAAGACTTTGCAATATGTTGGTAAGCAGGTAAACATTATCATCGGGCTGGTGGGATCTGATTTCAGAACTTTCACAGGACACGGGGAAACAGACTTCTGGAAGGCACAAAATCTTGTGTGCACCAGGACCCAGGGGAAAGGAGCAGTGATCCCACAGGCGATTGAGCCAGCCCAGCCGCTGAGTGTTTGAGGGTCTCCTGTGGAGGTGTGGGTTGGCAGTGTCTGCTGCAGGGACAAGGGCACTGGCAACAGCAGTCCTGGGAGGCACGTGTTGGTGTAAGTCCTCTGAGGTTGCCATTAGCCCTACCACAGAGCTTAAACACTCCAGGACTAGGTTGCCTCAGGCCAAACAACTAACAGGGAGGGAGCACAGCCTCACCCATCAGACAAATGTATTAAAGATTTACTGAGCATGGGTCTGCCCACCAGAGCAAGACCCACTTTTCCCCACAGCCAGTCCCTCCCATCAGGAAGCTTGCATAAACCCACAGCCTACAGAATGAAAACCACAATTACAGAAAGCTAACCAAAATGATCATGTGGACCACAGCCTTGTGTAACTCGATGAAGCCGTGGGCCATGCCATGCAGAGCTACCTAAAATGGACAGGTCATGGTAGAGAGTTCTGACAAAACATTTACTGGAGAAGGGAATGGCAAACCACTCCAGTATTCTTGCCTCAAGAATCCCATGAACAGTATGCAAAGGCAAAAAGACACGACACCAGAAGATGAGACCCCAGGTCAGCAGGTGTCCAAAATGCACTGGGGAAGAGTGGAAAAATAGCTCCAGAAAGAAAGGGAGGCTGGGCCAAAGCAGAAATGATGCTCAGTTGTGGATGCGTCTGGTAGTAAAAGAAAAGTTTGATGCTGTAAAGAACAATATTGCACAGGAACCTAGAATATCAGGTCCATCAGTGCAGTTCAGTCACTCAGTCGTGTCTGACTCTTTGCGACCCCATGGATTGCAGCATGCCAGGCAGGCTTCCCTGTCCATCACCAACTCCCAGAGCTTGCTCAAACTCACGTTCATAGAGTCAGTTATGCCATCCAACTACCTCATCCTCTGCCATCCCCTTCTCCTTTTGCCTTCAATCCTTCCCAGCATCAGGGTCTTTTCCAATGAGTTAGTTCTTTGCATCAGGGGGCCAAAATACTATAGCTTCAGCTTCAGCATCAGTCCTTGCAATGAATATTCAGGACTGATTTCCTTTAGGATTGACTGGTTTAATCTCCTTGCAGTCCAAGGAACTCCAAAGAGTCTTCTCCAACACCACAGTTCAAAAGCATCAATTCTTCAGCTTTAGGTATATGGTTCAGGTTAGGTCCATGAATCAAGGGAAATTTGATATGCTTAAGCAGGTGCAGCAAGAGTGAACACTGACAGTTTAAGAATCAGTGAACTAAAGTGGAAGGCAATGGGTGAATTTGATATAGATGACCATCATATTTACTACTATTGGGCAAGAATCCCTTAGAAGAAATGGAGTAGCCTTCATAGTAAAAAAAAAATAAGAGCCTGAAATACAGTACTTGGGTAGAGTTTCAAAAACAACAGAATGATCTCGGTTTGCTTCCAAAAAAACCATTCAACATCACAGTAATCCAAGTTTATGCCCAACCACTAATACTGAAGAAGCTGAATGCTTCTACACATGGACATCACCAGATGGTCAACACCAAAATCAGATTGAGTATATTCTTTGCAGCCAAAGTTGGAGAAGCTCTATACGGTCAAGAAAAACAAGACCAGGAGCTGACTGTGGCTCAGATCATGAACTCCTTATTGCCAAATTCAGACTTAAATTGAAGAAAGTAGGGAAAACCGCTAGACCATTCAGGTATGACCTAAATCAAATCCCTTATGATTATACAGTGGAAGTGAGAAACAGATTTAAGGGTCTAGATCTGATAGATAGAGTGCCTGATGAACTGTGGAATGAGGTTCGTGACACTGTACAGGAGACAGGGATCAAGACCATCCCCATGGAAAAGAAATGCAAAAAAGCAAAATGGCTGTCTGGGGAGGCCTTACAAATAGCTGTGAAAAGAAGAGAAGCAAAAAGCAAAAGAGAAAAGGAAAGATATAAGCATCTGAATGCAGAGTTCCAAACAATAGCAACGAAAGATAAGGAAGCCTTCTTCAGGGATCAATGCAAAGAAATTGATGAAAACAACAGAATGGGAAAGACTAGAGATCTCTTCAAGAAAATTAGAGATACCAAGGGAACATTTCATGCAAAGATGGGCTCAATAAAGGACAGAAATGGTATGGACCTAACAGAAGCAGAAGATATTAAGAAGAGGTGGCAAGAATACACAGAAGAACTGTACAAAAAAGATCTTCACGACCCAGATAATCATGATGATGTGATCACTAATCTAGAGCCAGACATCTTGGAATGTGAAGTCAAGTGGGCCTTAGAAAGCATCACTACGAACAAAGCTAGTGGAGGTGATGGAATTCCAGTTGAGCTGTTTCAAATCCTGAAAGATGATGCTGTGAAAGTGCTGCACTCAATATGCCAGCAAATTTGGAAAACTCAGCAGTGGCCACAGGACTGGAAAAGGTCCGTTTTCATTCCAATCCCAAAGAAAGGCAATGCCAAAGAATGCTCAAACTACCGCACAATTGCACTCATCTCACACACTACCAAAGTAATGCTCAAAATTCTCCAAGCCAGGCTTCAGCAATATGTGAACCGTGAACTTCCTGATGTTCAAGCTGGTTTTAGAAAAGGCAGAGGAACCAGAGATCAAATTGCCAACATCTGCTGGATCATGGAAAAAGCAAGAGAGTTCCAGAAAAACAGCTATTTCTGCTTTATTGACTATGCCAAAGCCTTTGACTGTGTGGATCACAAGAAACTGTGGAAAATTCTTAAAGAGATGGGAATACCAGACCACCTAACCTGCCTCTTGAGAAACCTGTATGCAGGTCAGGAAGCAACAGTCAGAACTGGGCATGGTACAACAGACTGGTTCCAAATAGGAAAAGGAGTGCGTCAAGGCTGCATATTGTCACCCTGCTTATTTAACTTCTATGCAGAGAACATCATGAGAAACACTGGACTGGAAGAAACACAAGCTGGAATCAAGATTGCCGGGAGAAATATCAATAACCTCAGATATGCAGATGACACCACCCTTATGGCAGAAAGTGAAGAGGAGCTAAAAAGCCTCTTGATGAAAGTGAAAGAGGAGAGTGAAAAAGTTGGCTTCAAGCTCAACATTTAGAAAATGAAGATCATGGCATCCGGTCCCATCACTTCATGGGAAATAGATGGGCAAACAGTGGAAACAGTGTCAGACTTTATTTTGGGGGGCTCCAAAATCACTGCAGATGGTGACTGCAGCCATGAAATTAAAAGACACTTACTTCTTGGAAGAAAAGTTATGACCAACCTAGATAGTATATTCAAAAGCAGAGACATTACTTTGCTGACTAAGGTCCGTCTAGTCAAGGCTATGGTTTTTCCTGTGGTCATGTATGGATGTGAGAGTTGGACTATGAAGAAGGCTGAGCACCAAAGAATTGATGCTTTTGAACTGTGGTGTTGGAGAAGACTCTTGAGAGTCCCCTGGACTGTAAGGAGATCCAACCAGTCCATTCTGAAGGAGATCAGTCCTGGGATTTCTTTGGAAGGAATGATGCTAAAGCTGAAACTCCAATACTTTGGCCACCTCATGCGAAGAGCTGACTCATTGGAAAAGACTCTGATGCTGGGGGGGATTGGGGGCAGGAGGAGAAGGGAACGACCGAGGATGGATGGCTGGATGGCATCACGGACTCGATGGATGTGAGTCTGAGTGAACTCCGGGAGATGGTGATGGACAGGGAGGCCTGGTGTGCTGCAATTCATGGGGTCACAAAGAGTCAGACACGACTGAGCGACTGAACTGAACTGAATGGTTCTATGAAGAGCTACAAGACTTTCTAGGATTAACACGCACACACACACAAACACACACACAAAGATGTCCTTTTTATCCTAGGGGATTGGAATGCAGAAGTAGGAACTGAAGAAATACCTGGAGTTAACAGGCAAGTTTGGCCTTGGACACAAGATGAAGCAGGGCAAAGGCTAACATTCTCTTTGCCAAGAGAATACACTGGTCATAGCAAACACCCTCTTTCAACAACACAAGAGACAACTCTACATACGGACATCATCAGATGGCAAACACCGAAATCAGACTGATTATATTCTTTGCAGCCAAAGATGAAGAAGCTCTATACAGTCAACAAAAACAAGACCTGATCTGAGCTCAGATTATCAGTTCCTTATGGTAAAATTCAGGCTTAAATTGAAAAAAAAAATTGGGAAAAGCGTAAGCCATTCAGGTATACGCTATATTAAATCCCTTATGACTACACAGTAGAAATGACAAATAGATTCAAGGGATTAGATCTGGTAGACAAAGTGCCTAAAGAACTATGGATGCAGGTTCATAACAATGAAGAGGAAGCAGTGACCAAAACCACCCCAAAGAAAAAGAAACGCAAGAAGGCAAAGTGGCTGTCTGAGGAGGCCTAACAAGTAGCTGAGAAAAGAAGAGTAACAAAAGATAAAGGAGAAAGGGAAGGATATACCTAACTAAATGCAGAGTTCCAGAGAATAGCCGAGAGATAAGAAACCCTTACTAAGTGAACAGTGCAAAGAAACAGAAGAAAACAACTAGAGATACAAAGGGGATATTTCATGGAAAGATGGGCACAATAAAGGACAGAAATGGCAAGGACCTAACAGAAGCAGAAGAGATTAAGAAGAGATAGCAAGAATATATAGAAGAACTATACAAAAAAGGTCTAAATGACCTAGATAACTACAATGGTGTGGGCACTATCTAGAGCCAGGCATCATGGGGTGTCAAGTCAAGCAGGCATTACTTAAGCATTACTAGAACAAAGCGAGTGGAGGTAATGGAATTCTAGCTGAGCTATTCCAAATTCTAAAAAGACGATGCTGTTAAAGTGCTGCACTCAGATGCCAATAAATCTGGAAAACTCAGCAGTGGCCTCAAGACTGGAAAAGGTCAGTTTTCATTCCAATCCCAAAGAAAGGCAACGCCAGAAAATATTCAAGTGAAAGTCGCTCAGTCGTGTCCAACTCTGCAACCCCATGACTATAGCCTGCAGGCTTCTCTGTCCATGGAATTCTCCAGGCCAGTAAACTGGAGTGGGTAGCTATTCCCTTCTCCAGGGGTTCTTCTCAACCCAAGGATCGAACCCAGGTCTCCCATATTGCAGGTGTATTCTTACCATCTGAGCCACTAGGGAAGCCAAAGAATACTGAGGGGGTAGTCTATCCCTTCACCAGCATCTCTCTCAACCCAGGAATCGAACTGGCAATACTGCAGGCATATTCTTTACCAGCTGAGCTACCAGGGAAGCCTGAAGAATGTTCAAACTACTGTACAACTGCACTCATTTCACATGCTCACAAGGTAATAAAATCTTTCAAGCTAGGCTTCAGCAATATGTGAACCAAGAACTTCCAGATGTACAAGCTAGATTTAGAAAAGGCAGAGGAAATCATCAATATCACTGGATCATAGAAAAAGCAAGCGAATTCCCAAAAAACATCTACTTTTGCTTCATCGACTACACTAAAGACTTTTGTGGATCACAACAAACTATGGAAAATTCTGAAAGAGATGGGAATACCAGACCACCTCACCTGCCTCCTGAGAAACTTGGATACTGATCGAGAAGCAACAGTTAGAACCAGACATGGAACAACAGACTGGTTCAAAATTGAGAAAGGAGTATGACAAGGCTGTCTATTGTTTCCCTGCTTATTTAACGCATATGTAGAGTACATCATGCAAAGTGCTGGCCTGGATGAATCACATATTGGAATTAAGATTGCCGGGAGAAATATCAACAACCTCAGATATGCAGATGATACCACTCTAGTGACAGAAAGCGAAAGGGAACTGAAGACCTTCTTGATGAGCATGAAAGAGGAGAGTGAAACAGTTGACTAAAAACTCAACAGTCAAAAAATGAAGATCATGGCATCTGATCCCATTACTTCACGGCAAATAGACAGTGAACAAGTGGGAACAGTGGCAGATTTTATTTTCTTGGTTTCCAAAATCACTATGGACAGTGACTGCAGCCACAGAATTAAAAGACACTTGCTCCTTGGAAGAAAAGCTATGACAAACCTAGACAGTGTATTAAAAAGCAGAGACATTACTTTGCCAACAAAGGTCTGTCTAGTCAAAGCTACGGTTTTTCCATTAGTCATGTATGGATGTGAGAGTTGGATCATAAAGAAGGCTGAACACTGAAGAATTGCTGCTTTCGAACTGAGGAGCTGGAGAAGACTCTTGAGAATCCCTTGGACAGCAAGGAGATCAAGTCATTCCTAAAGAAAATCAATCCTGACTACTCATTGGAAGGACTGCTGCTGAAGCTGAAGCTCCAATACTCTGACTACCTGATGCAAAGAGCCAACTCATTGGAAAAGACTCTGATGCTGGGAAAGACTGAGAGCAGGAGGACAAAAGGGTGACAGAGGATGAGATGGTTGGATGGCATTCACGGGACATGAGTCTGAGCAAACTCCAGGAGATAGTGAAGAACAGGGAAGCCTGAAGTGCTGTAGTCCGTGGGTCACAAAGAGTTGGACATGACTCAGTGACTGAACAACAAAGCATTATCAAAGCTTGTATCTTTAACAGAAGATACAAAATAATAGCTGGTATAATTTGACTGTGATTACTATATTATAAAAAGTTTCACTTTACAAAGCAAGTTGTGTTTACATAAAACAGTTACCTAAACATTTAAAAGCATCTCCTTGCTCTACATTAACTACAAATTCTATTCATTTCCAAGACACTGTTGAAATTGTCAGCAATCATGCCATTCTTATGTGTATTTCCCCTTGAGGGGTCCACAGTTGTTGTCTGTTTCTGTGATGTCATGAAGCATGTTGCTATTGTTGTTTAGTCGCTCAGTCGTGTTCAACTCTTTGTGACCCCATGGACTGCAGCAAGCCAGGCCTCCCTGTCCCATTTCCCAGAGTTTTCCCAAATTCATGTTCACTGCACCATTTGATGCCATCCAATCATCTCATCCTCTGTCGCCCTCTTCTGCCTTCAATCTTTCCCAGCATCAAGGACTTTTCCAATGAGATGGCTGTTCCCATTAGGTGAAACTCCAAAGTATTGGAGTTTCAACTTTAGCATCAGTCCTTTCAATGGGTATGCAGGGTTGATTTCCTTTAAGAATAACTGGTTTGATCTCCTTGCTGTCCAAGGGACTCTCAAGAGTCTTCAGCAACACCACAGTTCAAAAGCATCAATTATTCGGTGCTCTGCCGATACGGTTCATCTCTCACAACTGCACATAACTACTGGAAAGACCATAGCCTTGACTATATGGAGCTTTGCTGGAGCTTTGTTGGAGCTTTGTTGGCAAAGTAACATCTTTGCTTTTTAACACACTGTCTAGGGCCCTTGTAACTCAGCTGGTAAAGAATCTTCCTGGGAGACCTGGGTTCAATCCCTGGGTTGGGAAGATCCCCTGGAGAAGGGAAAGGCTACCCACTCCAGTATTCTGGCCTGGAGAATTCCATGGACTGTATAGTCTGTGGGGTTGCAAAGAGTCGTACACAACTGAGCGACTGTCACTCACTAGGTTTGTCACAGCATTCCAGCCAAGAAGTAATCATTTAATTTCATGGCTGTGCAGCACATGGCATTTTAGTTCCCCAACCAGTGATTGAACTAGGGCTGTTACAGTGAAAATGCCAAGTCGTAACCACCGGAACACCAGGAAATTTCCAGTTCACAGTTTAACAGCCCCTAAACCATGGTGGCTCAGGCAGTAAAGAATCCACCTGCAATGCGGGAGACCTGGGTTCAATCCCTGGGTTGTGAAGATCCCCTGGAGGAGGGCATGGCAACCCATTCCAGTATTCCTGCTTGGGGAATCTCCATGGACAGAGGAGCCTGGGGAGATACAATCCATGGGGTCGCAAAGAGTCAGACACAACTGAGCACAGCACAGCAGATACAGGCATACCTCTTAATCCAGCCAGTTTATACAGTTCAATGAGTTAACTCAGAATTCAGAAATGCCACTTTCCCATATTAACTAGTAAATAAAACCATATTCAGCCCTTAACAGGTTCTCAGAGTCTCAGTACTGGGAAATAAGCTTTATAAAAGATTAATTTTAAATATGGATACCATGGCTTTCAAATTATATTATGATGTTTTTCTTCAATAATTTCCCACCCATCATCACCCTCCAATAATGACTCCAGTAGTCTATATTCATATACCTATCGTTTGGAAAGTACTTTGAAATAAGAATTTTTATATGGAGCTAATCTGATTCAAATCAGACATCTTATTATAATACATACATGTACAGAAATTTTAATCATAGGAACACTATTAAATATCAGATAAGAAAGCTAGAAATACATTTGATTACTTAAATAATTTTAAAGTAATAAATTGGAATATAGTAAAACTTGGTAGTATTAACACATTACAGAATGTTAGCTGGAAATAAAATTTGGAGCTGACTTTACTTGACAAATCATTCTGAAAGGATTCCAAAACAGAAAGTTTGTAGAAATGATCTATGAATAGCAGATACATGCAACCTGTTAAATCTTTAAAACAATATATCCATATGATAAATAATTACACTGAGATAAAATGCCAATGAAAGTGTATATTTTAAAAAATAATTCTATTAATATAAAACTCATAAAATATTAAATTTCAAAGTTAAAATACCTAAAATCATAGCAACAATTTTCAAAGTCTTATTGCTCAACTGAAGAAATATAGCAGAAACTCACTAGGAAGAAAGAAAATAACATGCACGTTACTGTACGCTTTAAGCGACTATAAACACTACCATGTTATTTAATCTGCAGCATAACCCTATACATGCAACATCAAAATATTTTAAAGTAGCCTTGCCAGCTGTACCATCTAGCAATATTATGGTATCATCAAGCTAAGATCATATAATGCTACTCTGGAGATAATAAAATACAGAGGAATGTTACCAGGACTATATACGTTCAACAAAGGAAATGCTCTCTCTAAATGGTAACCAGATAGGTTCACATACCATGTAAAATTCTTATAAACACAAATTCACACTCCATCTTATAAGTAACCGTGATTGATAAATGGATTATGTTAGAATCCCCTCTAACAAACAGTGAATAAGCAGCTTTAATGAAGCTTATGACCCTATCCTATGGATATCCTAGAGAATCTGAAAGCAAGCATTTTGCCAGCAGACACAGGTCGGGTGCTACAATTCCTGCTCTCATATCATTAAATTGTTTTTCTAAATTTGAACTTTTTAACTTCTTTAGCTATACAACAGCAAGCAACACGTTGAAAACAATTTAAGAAACATCACCTTTGGTACTAAGTATTAAGCACTTGGAAAACACGTTTTCAGAGAATTACAGCCTTTTACAGCAAGAAGAAACTTTTGAGTTCACTTAGCCAGAGCTCCACGTTTTACAGAGAAAAAAGCCAAAATCCACACAGGTGAAATAATTTTCTGAAAGCTGCAATTCAAAGCGTTAGACCTGGGACCAGAACCTGGTCTCCTGACTTTCAGTCCAACACAAATCTCAGTAATCAAACAAGTGTTTATAAAAATTGCAACTTTCCTATGGTATATTGATCACTCCAGATGTTGACATGAAGAATTGTTCCCCTGTACCAATGAGGGCCATCCCCTTCGATTTAGTAGGAACTCTGGGGCAGAAACACATGGGGCATGGTGAGGTCAAAGAGCTGAATAATCAAGTACCACTTAGTCCTGGTACTAAGTCAGAGGTATCAGCCTCCTGTCCTAAGAAGTCAATGAAGTATTTCTTGAAGGGTTATTAATAAAGGAACACTAACCAAGGTGCTGTAAGGAATTCAAAAAAAGGAAGAGAAGTATACCTTCCTAAACATAAACCTCAAGCCTCCTCATTATTCTTGTTCAGAATATAAGACAAAACAAGACAAGTGAGATTTTACTTTAACATTTGCTCATTTAAAATACACATTAGAAGATAAAGGAAATTAGAAATGGAGATCAGTGCAGAAGAATCATTAAGAAAGTCTTCAGGTAAGAGCTGGGATGTAAGCTTTGCCTGAAAAGAATAATGTGCTTTTGATGGCCTTCCACACAGGAGGAGCACATCAGCACCAATGAAATAAAAAGATGGGCACAAACCATCATTTAAGCTAAAATGCTTCAACTTCCTTTGCTAGTGATGCTGGGAGATGCAGCCAAATGAATAGTTTAGTTCAGTTTGGTTCACTTCAGTCACTCAGTCACGTCCGACTCTTTGTGACGTCATGAATTGTAGCACGCCAGGCCTCCCTGTCCATCACCAACTCCTGGAGTTTGCCCAAACCCATGTCTATCGAGTTGGTGATGCCATCCAGCCATCTCATCCTCTGTCGTCCCCTTCTCCTCCTGTCCCCAATCCCTCCCAGCATCAGGGTCTTTTCCAATGAGTCAACTCTTTGCATGAGATGGCCAAAGTACTGCAGTTTCAGCTTCAGCATCAGTCCTTCCAATGAACACCCAGGACTGATCTCCTTTAGCACAGACTGGTTGGATTCATTGGCAAAACCACTACTCAGTATCATTTCTCGTAATACTATTTTAAAGAATTTTTAAATCAAACCAGTTGATTTCCATTTCTTCTACAAAGTACAATAGGGAAGCCCAATATTAGCACTAAAGAATGAAAAACAAAGATTCTTTCATATCTTGTCTAAAATATTTTAAAATATCTTATTAAAACAGAGATGATGTAAAGAAGCACCTAAAAATCCTAGATTTTTTTAAAATGAGAGTTTTCCATAGATAAAGTTGGTGTTTTTTTTGTTTTTTTCAATAAAAACACTGAAAATCATGAAAGAAGGGTAAGGGTGTACACTTCGAGAATCTTAAAACTTCTAAATCTGGACAGTGTCAGATGAATTATCAAAAATCTTGACAGTGTCAATAGATGCTATTAAAATGCAGGGAAAGTAATGAGAAGAATCAAAATAATTTACAATAGGCATTTAGACTTTCAATGGGACTATTTTTAAAGAAAAACATTATTTAATCCCACTGTGAATATTTTTGGGAAACTTTCCCCAAGAAACCAAACAAAATAAAAACATCCCAGAACATCAGTTGTGCCCCCAACTAGCTATCTGGGACATGACTTTTGATTATTATCCTTGTCAGAATCTTACCATTTCACCTTAACTAAGAAGGCTGCTATTTTTATGCAAAATTTCTTTGACTCTACTTTCCAGTTTTACCTCAATCCTTATAACCCTTTTGCTTTGACAAAGGCTGTATAAATGTCAACTTTTCTTGCCTTTTCTTCATGTCAAATCATTCAACATCTTCCCTCTCTAATTTTGAATTTTTTCTCACTTATTTTTTTTCCCAATAGCTTACTACTTAAGTTCCTTTCTCCATTGTTTTAATTAAAAACATAAACACACAGAGAACTAATATTTAAAACTATAAACCAAGAAAAGTTTCTGGAAACAAAAAGCTTAATTAATGTATCAAAAGGGCCCATAAAGTAACTGGGAAAACCAATACACAGAGATCTACTCTAAAACATATCTTGGTAAAATGATTTAATTCAGTTCAGTCGCTCAGTCGTGTCCAACACTTTGTGACCCCATGGACTGCAGCATGCCAGGCCTCCCTGTCTATCACCAACTCCTGGAGTCCACCCAAACCCATGTCCATTGTGTTGGTGATGCCATCCAACAATCTCATCCTCTGTCATTCCCCTTCTTCTCCTGCCCTCAATCTTTCCCAGCATCAGAAAGTGAAAGCGAAGTTGCTCAGTCATGTCTGACTCTTTGGGACCCCATGGACTGTAGCCGACCAGGCTCCTCAGTCCATGGGATTTTCCAGGCATGGATACTGGAGAGGGTAGCCTTTCCCTTCTCCAGAGGATCTTTCCAACCCAGGGATTGAACCTAAGTCTTCCACATTGCAGGTGGATTCTTTACCAGCTAAGCCACAAGAGAAGCCCACTTATGGCAAAGTGGGAATAAAATGGCTGGATTTACACTCCCAGTGTAGGCAGGATAAATAAAGTAACAACTTAAAAACAAACCTGCTACTAGAGGACCTCTCTCATGGTCCAGTGGTCGAGAATCCACCTCCCTATGCATGATATGTGTTTGATCCATGGTCTGGAAACTAAGATTCCACATGCTGGAGGGCAGCTGAGCCCCCATGTCACAACTACTGAAACCTGTGCAACCTAGAACCTGTGCTCCACAAGAGAAGCTACTGCAGTGAAAAACCCACACACCACAACTAAAGAGTAGCCTATAGGCAGCAGCTTCTGCTTCTGTTAGGTCCCTACCATTTCTGCCCTTTATTGAACCCATCTTTGCATGAAATGTTCCCTTGGTAGCTCTAATTTTCTTGAAGAGATCTAGGGTCTTTCCCATTCTGTTGTTTTCCTCTATTTCTTTTCATTGATCGCTGAGGAAGGCTTTCTTCTCTCTCTTTGCTATTCTTTGGAATTCTGCATTCAAATGGGTATATCTTTCCTTTTCTTCTTTGCTTTTCGCTTCTCTTCTTTTCACCGCTATTTGTAAGGCTTCCTCAGACAGCCATTTTGCTTTTTTGCATTTCTTTTTCTTGGGGATGGTCATGATTCCTGTCTCCTGTACAATATCATGAACCTCCATCCATAGTTCATCAGGCACTCTATCAGATCTAGTCACTTAAATCTATTTCTCACTTCCACTGTATAGTCATAAGGGATTTGATTTAGGTCATACTTGAATGGTCTAGTGGTTTTCCCCACTTTCTCCAAATTAGTATGAATATCAATAACCTCAGATATGCAGATCTACCACACACTTATGGCAGAAAATGAAGAACTAAAGGGCCTCTTGATGAAAGTGAAAGAGGAGAGTGAAAAAGTTGGCTTAAAGCTCACCATTCAGAAAACTAAGATCATGGCATCTGGTCCCATCACTTCATGGGAAATAGATGGGGAAACAGTGGAAACAGTGGCTGCCTTTATTTCTCTGGGCTCCAAAATCACTGCAGATGGTGATTGCAGCCATAAAATTAAAAGACGCTCACTCCTTAAAAGGAAAGTTATGACCAACCTAGATAGCATATTCAAAAGCAGAGACATTACTTGGTCAACAAAGGTCCATCTGGTCAAGGCTATGGTTTCTCCAGTGGTCATATATGGATGTGAAAGTTGGACTGTGAAGAAAGTCGAGTGCTCAAGAATTGATGCTTTTGAACTGTGGTTGTGGAGAAGACTCTTGAGAGTCCCTTGGACTGCAAGGAGATCCAACTAGTCCATCCTAAAGGAGATCAGTCCTGGGTATTCATTGGAAGGACTGATGTTGAAGCTGAAACTCCAATATTTTGACCACCTGATGCAAAGAGCTGACTCATATGAAAAGACCCTGATGCTGGGAAAGATTGAGGGCAGGAGAAGGGGACAACAGAAGATGAGATGGTTGGATAGCATCACCGACTCAATGGACATGGGTTTGGGTGGACTCTGGGAGTTGGTGATGGACATGGAGGCCTGGTGTGCTGCGGTTCATGGGGTAGCAGAGTCGGACTTGACTGAGCGACTGAACTGAACTGAACTGATAGGCGGCAGCAAAGACCCAGCGTCACCAAAAATAAATAAATAACCTACTATAACCTAAATAAACTTCAATATAACCACACGTCTACTATAATGGCTTAAAAAAAATTTTACAACTAATGAAGCCCAAATGGTGGCATGTAATAGAACAGCTGGAATTATCTACGTTGCCTTTGGGAATATATTATGGTATAATCACTCTGGAAAACAATGCGGCTACTTCTTTTAAAGTCATCCATACACATTCATATGGGGCTTCCCAGGTGACACTGGTGGTAAAGAACCCAACTGCCAATGCAGGAGACTCAAGAGGCACAGGTTTGATCCCTGGGTTGGGAAGATCCCCTGGAGGAGGGCGTGGCAATCCACTCCAGTATCCTTGCCTAGAGAATCCCATGAACAGAAGAGCCTGCTGGGCTATGTTCCATAGGGTCACAAAGAGTTGGATACCACTGAAGCAATTTAGCACACATACACGTTCACATAACCTGAGAATTCCATGCCTAGTTATTTACCCAGAAGTTAAAATATATACAAAAACCTGTACGTAAGTGTTTCTACACCCTCATTCATAATTGTCAAAAACTGGAAACAATACAAATATCTATCTAGAAGTAAACAGGAAAGAAACTGCAATAGTTTTCAGTGGACTACTACCTATCATTAAAGAGTAATGAACTACTAACGAACTACAGCATGGATCAACCTCAGAAATATGCTAAGTAAAGGAAACCAGACACAAAGAGTAAAAACCTGTAAGTCCATTTATATGGCATCGCTAAAAATGTAAAAAAAAAAAAAGGCAGAAATCATTGCCTCGGTGAGAGAAGGGGACTGACTGAGGATGATAGAAATGCTCTATGTCTTGTGGTGCTGGTTATACAATTTACATGTGTAAATACACATCACACTATACATTTAAGAAGATGATTTTATTGTTTGTAAATTATATTTCAATAAATCTAACCTTAAAAAAGCAGGCACACTTTTAAAGGCTTTTAATATATATTTCCAAATTGCACTTCCATTAACTTGATTTCAACTCCTACTCTCGTTTAATTTACATTCCCACTGGCATTCTACAAGTGCCTGTACCCTCATCAGCCTGAATGTCATCAGATCATTATTTTAGACTTTTCCTATTTGCTAAGTTCTTTTGAAATGTTGCCTCATTGTTTTGATTTGTACATCTCTCAGTTGTTAGTGATGGGGAACTTTTTTTCATCTATTTCTCAAACAGTTCTATTTCTTCTATGTTGTTCATTCTTTTTAATCATTGTTTTAAGAAACTATTTGTTGTTTTTTATTTTATTAATTTTTCAAGAACTTGCTATATATCCTAAAGTTTATCTGTCATAAATACTTCTCAGCTTTTCATTTGCCTTTCCTTTTCCAACTTTTTAAAATATACAGACACCTTAAAATTTGAAATTTCTCCATATTTTCTAAGATTTTAGGGGTATTTTTATTAAGAAATTTCTCTCTTCACGTACAGTTCAGTTAAACACCCAGCTAAATGCTATTTTTTTAATATGCTCCATTTTTTAACTTTTTAAATCTCTGCTGATGCACTGGCTGTTAGCGACATGTGGCTTATAAATTTAAATCAATTAAAATTAAGCTTCCTCCCTAGGTTTCTTCTAGATGTACAGTGTCAGGTCTTCCATTTAAGTCTTTGAACAATTTTGAGCTTATTCTTATATATGGTATAAGAATCCAAGTCTACTCTTTTGCATGTATATATCCCATTTTCCCACCACCATTTATTGATGAAACTCTCGTTGCCCCATTGAATATTCCTGGCACCCTTGCCAAAGATTAACTGATCATATATGCATTACTCTCAGTTCTGTTCCATTGCACTGGGTCTGCTTTTATCCCAATAGTATACTGCTTTGATTACTAGAGCACAGCAATATAGTTTGAATCATGAAGTATAATGCCTCCAGATTTGTTCTTTCTCCAGAGTGCTTTGGCTTTTCAGGGTCTTTTTTGCTTCCATATACATTTGAGGACTTGGTTTTTATTTCTGTGAAAAATATCACTGGACCTTTGGGAAGGACTGCACTGAATCTGTAGACTGCTTTGGGTTCAGTTCAGTTCAGTTCAGTTGCTCAGTTGTGTCAAACTCTTTGCAACCCCATGAACTGCAGCACGCCAGGCCTCCATGTCCATCACCAACTCCCGGAGTTCACCCAAACTCATGTGCATGCTTTGGGTAGTACAGACATTTTAACAATGTTAATTCTTCCAATCCATGAGCACTGGTTTTAGCAATGATTTTTCGCAACTGAAACCAAAGGCATAGGTAACAAAACCAAAAATATACAAGTAGGACTACATCAAATGAAACTGATCCCTCAGAGCCAAGGAAATCATCAACAAAAGGAAAAGGCAACCGATGGGATGGGAGAGAATACCTGCAAGCCACATATCTGCTAAGGGTTAACATCCAAAATATACAAGAACCCATAAAACTCACTTGCAAGGCAAAATAACTCAATTAAAACACAGACAAGGGAACCTAGAGAGACAGTTTTTCCAAAGAAGACATACAAATGGCCAATAAGTGTATGAAAAAATGCTCAACATTATTAATTATCAGGGAAACGAAAAATCAAAACCATAATGAGACATCACCTCATACCTGTTAGAAGGCTATTAGAGACAGCAAATGTTAGTGAGGGTTTGGAGAAAAGGGAGCCCCTGTACAACTGTGGGTGGGAATGTAAACTGGTACAGTCACTACGGAAAACAGTACGTGTGTGCATGCGTGTGTGCTCAGTCATCTCTGATCCTTGCAACCCCATGGGCTGCAGCCCACCAGGCTCCTTTGTCCATGGAATTTCCCAGGAAAGAATATCGGAGTGGATTGCCATTTCCTACTCCAAGAGATCTTCCTGACCCAGGATCAAACCTGCATCTCTTGAGTCTCCTGCACTAGCAGGTGCATTCTTTACCCACAGTGCCACCTGGGAAGCACAGAAAACAGTATGGAGCGTCTTCAGAAAAAAAAACCCAAACATTAAAAACCGAATTACTATATGATCCAGCAAACTACTTCTGGATATATAGCCAAAGGAAATGAAATCATTGTCTTGAAGAAATACCTGTATTCCCCTGTTATTGCAGCATTATTAAAAGTAGCCAAGACATATAAATAACCTTAGTGTCTACTGATGGATAAATAGATAAAGAAAATGTGCTAAATATATGCACAATCAGTCATAAAAAGGATAGAAATACACCACTTGCAACAACATGGATGAACCCAGAGGACATAATGCTAAGTGAAACAAGGCAAGACACACTGAAAGACAATACTGCATGATCTCACTAACATGTGAAATATACAAAAAGTAACTTATAGAACCAGAGTGTAGAACAGTAGTGCCAGGGGCTGGTGGGGGAGGGAGCTGGAAGAAATGGAGAGATATTGGTCAAAGAGTATAAACTTTTAGTTAGAAGATGAGTTAGGTTCTGGGGATCTAATGCCCAACATGGTGACTACTTCAAATCTGCTAAAAGAGTACATCTTATGTGTTCTCACCATAAAACAAAACAAAAAGCAACTATGTGAAGTGATCAGTGTGTTAATTTGATTAATCATTTCACAGTACATACATATAATAAATCATCACTTTGCATACCTTAAAAAATTCATGTTGTGCAACTTAAACATATGCAATTTTTGTCAATTAAACCTCAATAAAGCTGGGGAATACCGGACCACCTGACCTGCTTCTTGAGAAACCAATATGCAGGTCAGGAAGCAACAGTTAGAACTGGACATGGAACAACAGACTGGTTCCAAATAGGAAATGGAGTACATCAAGGCTGTATATTGTCACCCTATTAACTTATATGCAGAGTACATCATGAGAAATGCTGGGTTGGAGGAAGCACAAGCTGGAATTAAGATTGCCGGGAGAAATATCAATGACCTCAGATATGCAGACGACACCACCCTTATGGCAGAAAGTGAAGAGGAACTAAAAAGTCTCTTGATGAAAGTAAAAGAGGAGAGTGAAAAAGTTGGCTTAAAGCTCAACATTCAGAAAACGAAGATCATGGCATCATGTCTCATCACTTCACGGCAAATAGATGGGAAACAGTGGAAACGGTTTCAGACTTTATTTGGGGGGGCTCCAAAATCGCTGCAGATGGTGATTGCAACCATGAAATTAAAAGACACTTACTCCTTGGAACGAAAGTTATGATCAACCTAGATAGCATATTAAAAAGCAGAGACATTACTTTGCCAACAAGGTCCATCTAGTCAAGGCTATGGTTTTTCCAGTGGTCATGTATGGATGTGAGAGTTGGACTGTGAAGAAAGCTGAGTGCCGAAGAATTGGTACTTCTGAACTGTGGTTGTGGAGAAGACTCTTGAGAGTCCCTTGGACTGCAAGGAGATCCAACGAGTCCATTCTAAAGAAGATCAGTCCTGGGTGTTCACTGGAAGGACTGATGCTGGAAAAGACCCTGATGCTGGGAGGGATTGGAGACAGGAGGAGAAGGGGACGACCGAGGATGAGATGGCAGGATGGTATCACCGACTCGATGGACATGAGTTTGAATAAACTCTGGGAGTTGGTGATGGACAGGGAGGCCTGGCGCGCTGCAATTCATGGGGTCGCAGAATCAGACACAACTGAGTGACTGAACTGAACTGAACTGACTGAAAGCTGGGGAACAAAGTAAGATGAAAAATATCACTAATTAGAATTAAGTTAAATTTTAAATTCAGTTCTTCAGTCACACTAGTTACACTATTTCAGAATATTTTTAGAGCAGTTTCAAATTCAATTTTACTAAATTTATAGCAAGGTAGGTAAAACTGAGCAGCAAGTTACAGTAAGTTCTCACAAAGCATTCTTCCCTCCTCCCAAATACAGCCTTCCTCACTATCAACATCCCACACCACAGTATCACATCCATTACAATGGAAGAATCTACAATGATGCAACATTATCACTAAAAGTCTACAATTTACAGTAGGGTTCACTTTTGGTGGGAATATGCTATGAGTTTTGACAAATGTAAAATGACATCTATCCATGATTGTTTTGCTTCCCTGAAGTCCTCTGTACTCCACCTGTTCATCCCTCCCTTCCCTCTAACTCTTGGCAATCACTGACCTTTTTGGTGTCTTCATAGATTTGCCTTTTCCAAAAGTTAAATAATTTGAATTACAGAGATTTTCAGTTAGTAATACACATGTAAGCTTCCTTCATGTCTTTTCATGCCTTAACTGCTCATTTCTTTTTAACGCTAAGTAATACTGAATTGTCTAGATGAACTAGTTTATTTATCTATTAAAGGACATCTTGGTTGCTTCAAGTTTTGGCAACTTTGACTAAAGCTGCTATAAACATCTCATGTAGGTATTTGTGTGGATATAAGTTTTCAACTTCTTTGTGTAAATACCAATGAATTCAACTGCCAGATCATATGTTATAACATGTTCAGTTTTGTAAGACACTGCCCAGTTGTCTTCCACAGTGGCCATCCCACCAGCAGTGAATTAGAGTTCCTCCTGCCCCACGTCCTCATCAGCACTGACATTGTACTAGCCACATTTCAAGTGCTTAATAGCCCATGTGGCTAATGGCTACCACACTGAACAGTAACATATAGGATATTTCCATCTTCACAGAAAGTTATATTGGGAAAGTAGCTCTATTAAAAACTTAATTGTTTATACAGTGGAAGAGGAACCAAGGTGACAGCTTTTATTTTTCTCTGTATAAACCCATCCCTTCTCTCATTTAATTTTGTTAGTTCTTTGTTTATACTTGCTCAGAAGTTCAAATCCTTACCCAGCTACTATGTGACCATTAACAAATTATTTAATACCCCCCACCAAGTAGATGAAGCACAAGCTCGAATCAAGATTGCTGGAAGAAATATCAATAACCTCAGATATGCAGATGATACCACACTTATGGCAGAAAGTGAAGAAGAACTAAAGAGCCTCTTGATGAAAGTGAAAGAGGAGAGTGAAAAAGTTGGCTTAAAGCTCAACATTCAGAAAACTAAGATCATGGCATCTGGTCCCATCACTTCATAGCAAATAGATGGGGAAACAATGGAAACACTGACAAACTTTATTTTCTTGGGCTCCAAAATCACTGACGATGGTGACTGCAGCCATGAAACTAAAAGACGCTTTCTCCTTGGAAGAAAAGCTATCAGCCTAGTTGGCATATTAAAAAGCAAAGACATTACTTTGTGAACAAAGGTCCATCTAGTCAAAGATATGGTTTTTCCAGTAGTCATGTACAGATGTGAGAGCTGGACTATAAGAAAGCTGAGCACTGAAGAACTGATACTTTTGAACTGTGGTGTTGGAGAAGACACTTGAGAATCTCTTGGACTGCAAAAAGATCAAACCAGTCAATCCTAAAGGAAATTAGTCCTGAATATTCATTGGAAGGACTGATGCTGAAGCTGAAACTCCAATCCTTTGGCCACCTGATGCAAAGACTGACTCACTGGAAAAGATCCTGATACTGGGAGGGACTGAGGGCAGGAGAAGGGGACGACAGAGGATGAGATGGTTGCATGGCATCACCGACTTGATGGACATGAGCTTGAGTAAGCTCTGGGAATTGGTGATGTACAGGGAAGCCTGGCGTGCTGCAGTCCATCAGGTCACATAGAGTTGGAGACGACTGAGTGACTGAACTGAACTGAACCAAATCTCAGTTTCCTCATATTATTTCAAAAAGTGAAAGTTGTTCAGTTGTGTCTGACTCTGCAACCCCACTGACTAGCCTGCCAGGCTCCTCTGTCAATGGACTTCTCCAGGCAAGAATACTGGAGTGGGTTGCCATTTCCTTCTCCAGGGGATCTTCCCAACCCAGGGATTGAAGCTGAAATCTTTTGCGCTGCAGGCAGATTCTTTACCATTTGGGCCACCAGGGAAGCCCTACTTATTAATTTAATGCATTAAATTAGATAAGCAAGATAAGATAAATTATAACACTCATCATGTTAAGTCCTCATTTGCAAACTCTTCCCAGTTAGGAGTTTGTTTTCTGAATGTCTGTGTCAGTATGGTACTTTGAGGATCCTTACTGAAGGCAACAGCTTAATACTGTATTTACCCGATCTGGATTTCTGTAGCCCAAGAGTAGATTTGCCGCTTTTATATCACCGTGAACATATTCATTTTCATGTATATATTCTAGTACATCCAACTGTGAAAAGAAATATATACAGTTATATTGATGTCAATTTAGAACTCATGATCAATCTGAACATTTTGAATAGAAAATAACACTTTTTTTTTTCATGTTAACAATTACAAAGTGATGTATTTCCCAACTGCATTTATCTATTCTAAAATTATCACATGTTCTGGTCACGCATCCTGAGGAAAAGTTGCATAAAAGGATTCTTGAACACCAAATGTTTTAATGTTTTAAGGGCACCTGTGATAGAAAAGAAGCCAAGATTCAGCAATACCTATGCTACACTCCCAACAGTCTGATGCCCAAATCTTCTGTCCAAAGAGAAGAAACATAGCAAAATCGGAGAACTGAAGTGAAATAATCATGACGCCCACTCAGCAACTCCTCACTCAAGCAATAATTATTAAGTAAATTTTGAGGCCCCCAGAACAAAACACCATGTCCATTACCACAGAGAAAGCCATTCTCCCTCTGTAGAGCAACAGAAAACATCTATGCTTCCTCTCTGAAGCCCTTGAGACTTGCATGTTACCTACACCTAGTGCTCAAAAAACATCTGCTGGCTGGCTAGAGGATGAGTGGGAAAATTAATGAATTCTATTTGCCACATCCCAACCTGGCAGTAGTCGTCACATTCTATCTAAAATGGAAAAAATAAAATGAAGCTTAGGCAAACCAAACACCAATAAGACAAATATGTGGTACAAACAAAATGTGTGCATGGGTGCTGGTAAGATTTCATTGCTTCCTATTTGGCAAAGTATATACTGATATTATTCACTGCCACATTAATGACTGCCACCATCTCAAACTCATAATAAAAACTTTATAGCACCCCCTTATCACATGTGTGATTTTCATAAAAATAACTGACAAAAGAGAGGTTATTCTTATAGCAATGCAAGCTTGTCCTGGTATGTAAAACAAAGCTGTGAGGGGGAAAAAAAAAAATCAGTAGAACCAAAGCCTAATTGAGTTTGTAGTGCCAAACACAGCACATTCTGTCACTTACAGAGCCCACTGTTATCAATTTCACCAAAATAGCATCTACTCTCAATAACTGACATTTCTAGGGCAATAATCCTTCATTCTCTGATAATTCCACAAAGGGCAACAACTTGTATGTCGTAACAAGTAAATAATCTGAAAATGGAGCATGGGAAATAAGTCATTCTTTCTTACCATTCGGATACCTAGCTGCAAGACAGTTGACTTTTTAAAAGTACCATTCTGGTCTGAGATCTTCTGCAAATCTATTCCCAGTCTTTCCATTACCATAAATCTGTAACTATAAGAAGGAGAAGTCAAAAGGAGATGTTAAAACGGCAATGCAGAAACTGTCCATTTATGAATTTGAAACAACAGAAAAATGCCCCCAACCTAACAGTGAAGAATGATCCAATCTGAACTAACTGAGAATGAATGTATATTAATAATCTTGGCCTTTTGCAGTATTTACTTTGCAGATAGTTTCTGAGTAGAAGAGCAAGCTGTGCCGAGCCACTTACATGGTCTTAGATCATGAAAAGAGGAGTCTTTCTAAATTAGTCTTGAACTTAATTTATTTTGATTCTACTACCTTCTTGATGTGTGCTCTTTGTCCTCTCTTTCAATTACTGGAAGCTGGCTGCTATGTCTTTTTGACACTCAAGCAGCCAACAGAGAGACCTACATAGTGAGGAAGTGAGGCCTGCCAACAATCATGAGTGAATTTAGAATCAGATCTTCTTAGGCCTGCCAATAGCCACATGAGTGAGCTTCCTCAGTCAAGATGACTATAGCCAGAAGACATCTGACTACATCCTCATGAGAAGTCCTGAGCCAGAACTATCTAGGAAAGCCATTTTTACATAGATAACTGACCCACAGAAACTAAGATAATATTAGTTTGTCATTATAAGCCACTACATTTGAGGTAACTAGCTATATAGCTACAAATAACTAACAGACCACATAAGAAATAGTTACAGGACAATATCTGATGATAGTAATTCCATTTTACCTTTTTCCCTGGAATTCAGTAATGCCAGATCCATAAAACAGAGGAATTCCCAAATAATCAAGCTTTTTGAGTTCTATCCATTTTTTGACTGTAAAGACAAATTTAACAGGAAAAAATATATATATTTTTAGAAAGGTATTTCTTACATTTGTGTTGATGCTTAAACTTATTTAGCTAACAAATAGACATTAGACCTTCCTAAAAATATTTTTTTAAATCAAATATATCTAGCTAATAGTTTCAAATTTTATTTATTGCAATAATTAACAGACAATATTAAATACATAATACAGATTTCTAACATTTAAAAAGTCATAATCACTATACTCAATACTCTAATAATCTATATGGAAAAAGAATCTAAAGAAAGTACAGAAGAAACTAATACAATATTGTATAATAACTATATTCCAAAAATAAATAAATAAATAAATAGAATATGCAACAAAAACAAAAATAGTCAGTCATAAAATTCACTGATATCATTTATTGCTTCTCACCCTATTAGCTAAGATCAAGTGTAGCATGGGGGCTTCTCAGGTGGGACAGTAGTAAAGAATCTGTCTGCAATGCAGGAGACACAAGAGACACAGGTTCGATCCCTGAGTCAGGAAGATCCCCTGGAGCAGAAAATGGCAACCCACTACAGTATTCATGCCTGAAAAATTCCATGGACAAAGGAGCTTGGTGGGCTAGTCCATGGGGTTCTCAGTCGGACACGACTGAGCAGCTGAGGACACACTATTTATCCAAATGTTTCTATCCATTAACAAAATTCATTCCCTTATAGGCTTGTTAAATTTTTAAATTAAAAAAAAAATATGACAACTACCAAAGGAGCAGTAGAAAGACAGCTTTTTCTTTCTTATTACTAAAAACCTAAAACCAGAGTAGCAAAAAAAAAAAAAAAAAAAAAGGGGGGGGCTTCACTGGTCACTCAGTGGGAAAGAATCCACTTGCCAATGCAGCAGACACAGGTTCAATCCCTGGTCCAGGAAGATTGCACATTATCGCAGAGCAACTGAGCCCCTGCCTCACAACTACTGAGCCCATGCACCCCAGAGCTTATGTTCAGCAACAAGAGAAACCACCATAATGTGCACAGCAAATAGAGATAGCCCCCACTCCTACAATTAGAGAAAAGCCCAAGTAGCAACAAAGACCTGGCAGAGCCAAAGTAAGATGTTTTTTGAAAACAGAAATTGGTCAGGAGAATCATCTTACTCTGAGACTATATTGTACAGAAACTATTTTGATTAAATTTTGTTAAAAAAAAAAAACACAACAAATTCACTTAAATAATCAGGCAGCTTATTTAATTTTTCACTTTTCTACCAAATATGCTTAATGTTTAAGACAGCTCTACTGATAAACAATGAAGTTTAATGGATTCTATTTGTCACTCTGACATAGTTTAAGCAGTTAGTAAAGACTACAGTCTTGATGTTCAGAAGGTTTTATTAAAGAAAACAAAGTTAATTATTGAGGTGAGACTCATCATTCTTTTTCCTAAACATAATGTAAATGACCTTGATTATATAGGCATTACTCATATCAATTTCCTTCAAGCTTTACAAATCCATCTGTATCATATTGTTTTTACAAAACACTTTTATTCTTCTTAGCCTTTCTCATATTTATTTCATAGTCTAATCCTCTAACTGGTAGTTCTTACATCTGATATTCAGCTCCAATTAATTTCCCAACATACAAATTTTCAACATTTTTAACTTATTTTCTAAATCATCTTAATGTTTATTATCATTTTCATACGGTTTGGCCTAATCTATTGTATGGTCATTCCTTTAATTTATAATCTACTGCCCATTTTAATGTCTTTTCTTTATATCCTTTCTTGCCAAATGGTTTTTTGCAAAAGAAATAATTTCATCCTATCTTTTACACCTGAAGAACTCTCGGTGGCTTCGATCAACAATCCAACATTTTATGTAAGGTAACAAATAACTTCGATTTGAAATATATAACCCATTATGTACATAATATCACTATTTATATACCTCTGTCATTTTTACATAACAATTAACTGATCATTTTACAATAAAAATTTCCAATTGAAAAAAATTTTCCATAAGGCCAGAAAAAGACAAAAATATTGACTCCCCCTTAGCAAACATACATATGGAAGTAGCTTACTTTACTTATTTTACTTACTACAGTCTTTTTTTGCTGCTCTTTGATAAAATTTAAGTTCTGAAAATAATGGGCCATTTTCTTGATATTCCTATAAAAGAAAAGAACAATTGATTTTATTAGAAAAAAAATTTTAAAGATGGAATTGGTACTTCAAATGTGGAAATACAAGTATACATATATAATAAATAATAGTACCTGAATCATAAAAATCTCAAGATTTTCTCACTAAATAAAGAATCTAATTTTTAACATTTTGTAATGCTATCACTATACAGTCTTACACATGAAAGCAGTCTTCTTATGGAAAGAACTTACTAAAAACACAAAATTGTACACATACACAGACACTCATGTGTACTAACATGCAAAACAGGGTGGATACACTGCAAACTACCTTGGTGGTTCATTCATACATGATACTTTACTGAGTTTCTCCTATATTTCATTAATTATACTAGGCACAGGGGATGCAATCACAAATAAAACCTCATTCCTGCCATATGGACTTCACCATCTAGAACAGAGAGGAAAAGAGGAGAAGGTAGATATCTAGATAAGACACAAGGATGATAAATGTCAATGAAGAAGAACAAAATTCCCTACTCTTTAAATTTTTATAATGTAAAATTATACAATAATGTTTGTTGTATTGATCATAAAATCATGAAGACTAAGATGAAAAACATTTTTACAAAAATGAAATAAAGCAGAAAATAAAAAAGTCAAATGTATGTGAAACATCAATTTAAGAGCAATACTTACCACTTTTATTACATGTCTTGCATCTTTATCTGGTTTATTTGTGGGGAAAGCTGCAAAACAAAGACAGTGAGGGGAAAAAAAATGGTTGTTTCCAATTCCTGATTGTTTACTACGTCCCAGACACTGTGCTAAGAACCTCTTATGGTACCACCTCTGTTTTATACAAGATCCTTCTTAAGGTTTAACAAGTTGAATAATCTGCTCACTAAGTAGCAGACTGGGGACTGAAATTCAAATCTGACACCATAGCCTACACTCTTTACCATAAACCATATTCAAATATGCAAACATGGAAACCAGTAGATTATATTGATCACATAGATCCAAATGCAGGGGAAACTATTTTCTAGACATATAGCATTAAACCCCAAAATGATATACAGTATAATCTATTCACTCCATTTTGCTAAATTAAAATCTATGATAATTCAAAGTGAAAACTGATTCATCTTAAGTAGAAACTTCAAAACAACTTTTACTTGGCAAAATTCTAAAGTAAATCCAGTTTGAAAGAGAATAAAGTAAAAACAAGTTGACTGCAACTATGAAATTAAAAGACGCTTACTCCTTGGAATGAAAGTTATGACCAACCTAGATAGCATATTCAAAAGCAGAGACATTACTTTGCCAACAAAGGTCCGTCTAGTTAAGGCTATGGTTTTTCCCGTAGTCATGTATGGATGTGAGAGTTAGACTGTGAAGAAAGCTGAGCGCCGAAGAATTGATGTTTTTGTTTTTTTTTTTTCTTTAGATATGTTACTGAATTGTGGTGTTGGAGAAGACTCTTGAGAGTCCCTTGGACTGCAAGGAGATCCAACCAGTCCATTCTAAAGGAGATCAGTCCTGGGTGTTCTTTGGAGGGACTGATGCTAAAGTTGAAACTTCAATACTCTGGCCACCTCATGTGAAGAGTTGACTCACTGGAAAAGACCTTGATGCTGGGAGGGATTGGGGGCAGGAGGAGAAGGGGACAACAGAGGATGAGATGGCTGGATGGCATCACCAACTCAACGGACTTGAGTTTGAGTGAACTCCGGGAGTTGGTGATGGACAGGGAGGCCTGGCGTGCTGCATTCATGGGGTCGCAAAGAGTCAGAGACGACTGAGCGAGTGAACTGAACTGAATGGTCTTTGCTTCCTGAGGTAGAAGCTGGTAGAGACTTCCTGCTTCTATTCTGAAAGCAAGTTGCCAGAACAGCAAAACATAAGAAACATAAAAGCCCAAAAGGAAACCGAGAGTTTTAATTCGATTCGATATGTAACTTATTACATTGAAAGTGGGGGAAAAAATATCCAACTAGTCCAATGTCTTACTCTTTGCTGATTTCAATCCATATACGTTTACCACTTTATAATCTGAATCTTCTCTTCATATGATTTCACATGAACATAATCATGTGTTGACACAACACTTGAATCATCCCCACACTTGTCATTTGATAGCTATACAATATTCTCTATAAACTTTCAAGTCAGATTATACTGGAGGGCCTAAATTCAAAATCAATTGACCAGAAGGCTCATGGAGATGGACAGTGAACAAATAAATTGTCCTAGTGATCAAGGAGGTCTCATTACAATAATCAGTTAATTAATTAAACAATTCTACTGTTAACCAAAACACATTCTAGGTAGTGAAATTAAATAATGACAGAAAACAGACAAAGTATCTGCTTTCATAGTCTAATGGAGAAATCAGACATTCATCAAATACTCACAGAAAAGTGTAAAACCAATTATATAAGTGTTACAGGGAGAGGAAGATGGCACAATGAGGTAGATGGTGTAATTTAACTTATATAAAAGGGAACACTTGAACAAGCATAGTTGGAGAGATAGTAAAGGGCTAGATGAAAATCTAGCTAAGAATTTCTGTCCATAAAAAGTTTTAAAAGCTTAAGGTATCGTTTAGGACAGAAGTGAAGTGAAGTTGCTTAGTCGTGTCCGACTCTTTGCAACCCCATGGACTGTAGTCTACCAGGCTCCTCATCCATGGGATTCTCCAGGCAAGAATACTGGAGTGGGTTGCCATTTCCTTCTCCAGGGGATCTTCCTGACTTAGGGATTGAACCTGGGTCTCCCACATTGCAGGCAGATGCTTTCACCTCTGAGCCACCAGGGAAGCCCAGGAAACACATAATTAGATTTGCATCCTGAACAGATCAATACACTATAGTGTGGAAAGCAGGCTGAAGGGGAACCAGAGTAGATACACACAGATCAGTAAGGATTTAATTTTGATAGATTAGAAAAGGGAGGACTGTAGATTAGATTCAAGTATCAATGGCAGATAAAGAAAAGTAAGTAGATTCCAGAGATTCCACAAGGTGAAACTGATAGGACTTAATCATGGAGGGAAAGGTATACAGTTTGGTAGGTTACAGCTGACAGATCTATTGGAAGTTGAAAAGAATGATCAAGCATGGACAGTGACAGTATTGAAAGTAGTCACCTAACAACAAAGAAACAAAGATAAATAAAGCAAAAATCAGAATAAATACAAGGGAAAATTCTTAAAAATATAATCATAGTGAGACATATTAATGTTTCTCTGAGAAAATTTTATCAAGTGCTGAAACTATAAGAATAGGAGCATGTTGAATGATGTCATTAATAATTTAAATATAGATTTCTATTTATATTAATTTATATTAATCTTTTATCTATCCTCTGTGAATTGTAACTTGTATCATTAAAAATATTCATCTGTTTCATTTAAAAATAAATAAAATTTAATAAAAAAAAAAGTAGTTTCACATCTTCATTTAAATTTCTGAAGGGGTGTCTGATGACCTGAAAAGGCATGCATTGTACACATACATGGTATTTGCCTTCCTAGCATCTCTTTTCTAGCCATTGGAAACTTTCTCTGATTTTTCCTTTGAGGAACCCAACCTCAAACTATCTATGTAGACCTAGAAGGGCTGTGATCATAGTGTATCCTCCCTTACATTCCAGAGCTGGGCACATGACCAAGCCTGGCGATCTGCAATGTACAAGCCCACTGGCCACCATAACTAGTTCAGAAAGAGCAAAGTGCTCAACTAGGTAGAAAAGTCTTCCCTAGCAGTTGATGTAACTAAGTAACACAAGACAGATGATAAACTTTTAGGATACCAAAATCTTAGAAATATCAGTGATCGCTTTTCTCCGGTAAATGGAAAATAAAGCCTGAAAATAAAATTCAGAACTGAGAAAAGTAGGGTTAAGGCAGAGAGAGAGAAAAGAGCCTTAGTGACACTGCATAAGCCCTGGAGTACTTATACCTAAAAGCCAAAAACGTCCTGTACTTCTCACTCACAGTTAATAAATCTCCCTTTTGACTAAATTCATTTGAGATTCTGAAATGGGCAACGAAAGACTTACACAGACTGCAACAATTGAGTGTTCCATACGTAAGATTATTTTAAAGGTACTGTGTCATAGTTTAATGGGCAGTGTCAGGCATTACATATAAAGCAGATCTTCAGTTCAGTTCAGTCACTCAGTCATATCCGACTCTTTGCGACCCCATGAATTGCAGCATGCCAGGCCTCCCTGTCCATCACCAACTCCCAGAGGTCACTCAAACTTTCATCCATAGAGTAGATCTTACATAAACAAAAATAACAATTCATGAGGAAGATAATTATGAACTTTCAAGCATCTAATAGAGACTTAGGGTTTCCCAGGTGGCGCTAATGGTAAAAAAGCTGCTTGCCAATGCAGGAGACATAAGAGACACGAGTTCAATCCCTGGGTCAGAAAGATTCCCTGGAGGCAGGCATGGCCACTCTCTCCAGTATTCTTGCCTGGAGAATTCCATGGACAGAGGAGCCTGGTGGGCCACAGTATATAGGGCTGCAAAGCATCGAACATGACTGAAGCTACTTAGCAGCACACACAGTGGAGACTTAATATACATATATAAAATTATGATGTACATTATAATCAATAACATCTTTGATTTTTTTAAAATGTCAATAATAATAATAAATTTGAGTAGATTAAGCTCACCAGCTAAAGAAAGAAACTTTAAGGTTGTCAAAAAATAAACAAATGTATACTATTTATAAGACAACTAAAACCTAGTGATGCAGAGAAATAAAATAAAAAGATAAGAAACAAATTAGCTGAAATTAGCTGAAAGAAAGCTGGAAAAATCATGGAAGATTTTAATACAATTTCATAATGTATAGGCAACCAACAAGAATAAATTGAAACAATACAATTAACAGTTTTTATCTAAAGTCCACATTAAAAAAAAAAGAATATATTTTCTTTTCAACCTGACATAAAACATTTTTTAACTGCCCATACTTTTACCAAGAAAGCAGGCTTCATCACCAATCAAAAGACAGGGTGATTGAATGGATAAAAAAATAAAAAGGACCCAACTATATGACATCTACAAGAGATTTGTTTCTGGTTCAAAGACACACAAGATTGAAAGTGAAGGGGTGGAAAAAGATGTTCTATGTAAATGGAAACCAAAGAAAGCAAAGGAAACTACACTTATGTCAAACAAAATGTATTTTAAACGAAAAACTGTAACAAGAAACAAGTAAGATCATTATATAATGATAAAGGGATCACTTCATCAAAAGGATATCACAATTGTAAATATCTATGTACCCAAGATAGGTGAACCTAAATATGTAAAGCAAATATTAACAGATCTAAAAGGGGGAATAGCAATAAAATAGTATAGGGCTTTAATACCGTACTTTCAACAATGGATAGATCACCCAGATAGGAAATCAATGGGGAAATAATGGATGTAAACTAAACATTATATAAGAGAAATCTAATAGACATACACAGAAGAGTCCAACAACAGCAGCAGAATACATTCTTCTTAAGTACACAGGAAAGGTATTTTCAGGCTAGATCATGTTAGGTGATGAAGCAAGTTGTAACAAAATTAAGAAAAATGAAATCATATAAAGTATTATCAAGTGCCTTTTTGGACCACAATGATACAAAACTAGATATCAATTACAAGAGAAAACTAGCAAATTCACAAATATATGGAAACTGGAACAATATACTCTTGAACAATCACTGGCTCAAAGAAGAACTTTTCAAAAATCAAGAAATAACTTGAGACAAATGAAAATGGAAACAAAACATATCGGTACTTGTGGGTTACAGTTCTAAGAAGGAATTTTGTAACAATAAAGTTTCATACTATGAAAAATGAAAAACCCTAACTTTACATATCAAAGAACTAGAAAAAGGAAGCTCAACATTAGTAGAAAAAGGAAATAAAGACCAGAATGGAAATAAATGAAACAGAACTAGAAAGACAATGGAAAAGATCAGTTCAGACAAAGACTACATGAAAATTACAGACCAGTATCTCTAATGAACATACATGCAAAAATACTCAACAAATCATTAGCAAATTGAATACAACAGTACATTAAAGAATCATATACCATGATCAACTGGGATTTATTTTGGGGATCCAAGGATGGTTCAATATGCAAATCAATTAACATGATAAGCTACATTAACAAAATGAAGGATAGAAACCTCAAGATCATTTTAATAGATGCAGAAAAAACACTTGACAAATTCAAAATCCTTTCACGATCAAAAATTCTCAAAAACTGAGTAATGAAAGATCATACCCAAACCTAACAAAGGCTAATTATGAGAAACCCACATCCAACATCATACCCAAGTAAAAAGCTGAAAGCTTTTCTCTTAAGATCAGGAACAAGACAAGGAACTCTTGCAACTTTTATTCAACATAGTACTGAAAGTCCTAGCCAGTGAAGTCAGGCAATAAAAAGAAATAAAAGACATCCAAATTGGGAAGAAAGAAAGTAAAATTATCTGTTTGTAGATGACACCTATGGATAAAATCCTTATGACTCCAGCATACAAACAATAGAGTCAAAAAGAATCCATTACTTATGAATATATTTAACCAAGTATATGAAAACTGTGTACACAGAGGACTTTAAAACACTGACGAAAGAAAACACAATGAATGGAACGATATCATGTGCTCATGGATCAAAAGAATTAATAGTGTTAAAATATGCAAACTAGTCAAACAATATACAGATTCAATGTAATCTCTACCAAAATTCTAGTGGTATTTTTCATAGAAATTGTTTTAAAATCTACATGGAACCACAAAACATCCTGAATAGCCAAAGTACACACAGCAAGGAAAACAAAGCTGGAAGCATCACATCCCCTGATTTCAAACCAGATTACAAAGCTGTAATAATCAAAACAGGATGGTACTGGTATAAAAGCAGACATGAATCAAGGGTATAGAACAGACAGCCCAGAAATAAACCTATAAATTCATGGTCAATTAATTGACAATGAAGTCAGGAATACACAGTGGGGAAAGGACAGGCTCTTCAGTAAATGGTGCTAGGAACACTAGACAGCCACATGCAAAACAATTAAACTGGACCCCTATGTTATCTTGTATACAAAAATCAACTCAGAATGGATTTAAAGACTTGTGAGTAAGACCTAAAATCATAAAAGATCTAGAAGAAAACATAGGGGGTAGGTTCCTTCATATTTGTCTTGGTAATGACTCTTTTGGATCTAACACCAAAAACAAAGGCAATAAAAGCAAAAATATTTACACAGGTGGGACTAACTAAAAAACTAAAAACTTCTGCATAGCAAAGGAAACCATCAACAAAATTAGAACACAGCCTATGGAATAATAAAAGATTTGCAAATCACATATCCAATATCAAAACATACAAAAATGATACAACTCAATAGCAAGAAAAGATAAATAACCCAATTTTTAAATGGATAAAGGCTATTTTTAATAGATTTTTTCCAAAGAAAACATTCAAATGGCAATAGGTGCATGAAATAGTGCTCAACATAACTGATTACCAGGGAAATGCAAATTAAACCATGAGATATTACCTCATACCTGTTAGCATGGCTATTATCAAAAAGACAAGTAGTAACAAACGCTGGTAAGGATGTAGAGAAAACGAAACCCTTTGAAGGAATATAAACTTGTATAACCACTATGGAAAACAGTGCGGAGGTTCTTCAGAAAATTAAAAATAGAACTATCATGTGATCTAGCAATTCCACTTCTGGATATATTCAAAGGAAACAAAAGCTGGTTTGAAACAGTTATATAATGTATGATTTCAACTATATGCCATTCTGAAACAGAGGGCAGAGGGATAAATAAGTAGAACACAGGAGAAACTTCAGGCAGAGAAACTACTCTGCATGATACTATAATGGTCGATACATGACATCATGCATTTGTCAAAACCCATAAAACTGTACTATATAAGTGAACACTAATGTAAATGATGGACTTTAGTTAATAAATTGTAACAAAACCACCACACTAATTCAAGACATCAATGCCAAAATTACACAAAACTGGGACCTATCTGATAAAGACTTCAAAGAAACTATAATAAAAATGTTCCAGAAAGTAACAGCAAACACTTTTGGAATAAATGGAAAAGTCAGATTAGTGCAGCAAAGACATAGAATATACAAAGAAAAAATTAAATAACACTTTTAGAACTGAAAAATACAATGACCAAAACAAAAATTTTTCAACTCATGATTGGGTTCAATATGATCACGGAGATGACATGTGAGTCACTGAACTTGATGATGGATCAATAAAAATATACTAACCTGAAAAACAGCAAAATAGAACATGAAAAAATTGAAGAAAATCTCAGGCAATAACAGAACATTTAACAAATCTTCATGATACTGCAGTTCCTGAAGAAGAAAAGTAAAGAGTGTGGTGCAGAAAAATATTTGATAAATAATGGCTGAAATGTCCCAAATTTTATAGATACCTAAACCTACAGTTCAGTGAATTCTCCACTGGAATAAACCCAAATAAATCGATGCCCAGACACATACACACAAACTGCTGAAAACTAAAAGAAAAACCTTGAAAGGAGCTAGAGTAAAACAGTTAGTTACAGGGTAAAATGACTCATATTACTGTAGATTTCTCACCACAAACCCTGAAGACCAGAGGGAAGAGTCACAAACTATATGAAGTGCTGAAAATAACAGTCAATCCAATATCCAGCAAAAATATCTTTCCGGAATTAAATAAAGACATTCTCAAGTGAGGAATACTAAGAGTAGCCATAGCCAGCAGATCTGCTATATAAGAATTGCTAAACAAAGATATTCAAAAAAGAAAAGAAAATCATACAAGGAAATGTGGACTACCAGGAATAAAAGAGAAAAAATAGTAAATATTGGGAAAATGCAATGGATTATTCCTTTCTTCAGTTAAAATGTATTTCATAGTTGAAGCAAAAATTATAATATGGTCCGGAGGAATTTAAATTAGTCTAGATGTAATATATAAGACAACTACAACATATCAAAATGTGTGTGGTTCTGCCAAAGAAGGACTTAGAATCAAATTTAGCACTGAATACTTTTACTACAAAAGAAAGATTCAAATAAGTAAGTTTCCATCTGACGGAACCAAGGAAAGAACAAACCAAACCCAAGGCAAATGGAAGAAAGGAGATAAAAACAGAAATCAGTGAAACTGAAAACCAAAAATACAGTAAAGTCACAAAACCAAGAGCTGTGTCTTTGAAATGACCAATAAAAAGATATCAAGACTAACAAAAGAGAAAACAAAGAGAGAAAAGTGATCTTATACTAGGAATGAAAACGGAATGTCACTACAGAAACTAGTATTAAAAGTATAATAAACAAGTATTATGAACAACTCTATAGACAGAAATTTGACAACTTAGATGAAATGAAACAACTGCTTAAAAACACAAACTAGTGAAAGCTACCTGAAATGAAACAAATAACCGAACAAGTACCAGATGAAATCAAGCTTTAAAACAAACAAACATTGTTCAGGAAAAAAGGTATCTCTAACCCCAGATGGCTTCACTGTGAAATTCTACATAACACATGGAAAAGAAGTAACATCAATTCTGTATACTCTTTTCCAAAAAGCAAAAATGGAGAGAATAATTCACAACTCATGTTATGAAGCCAGCATTACCCATAAAACCAAAACCAGAAAGAGATAGAAGAGGGGGAAAAAAACCATAAAGAAAGAAAAAGAAAACTACTCAGACCAATAGCCTCTTCTCATGTTGATGCAAAATAAAAAATAAAATAAATAAGAAATTAATGTCACCTACCATATTAAGAATGTAAAAAACCCCAAATGATCACATCAAGTGATGCAGGAAAAGTGTCTGACAAAATCTGATATCCATTCAAGATAAAAACTCTCGGACAGTAAAGGACAGCTTCCTCAACTTGAAAAAGAATATCTAGAAACAACATATAGGCAGTATTATTATGAATGATGAGAGGCTGAATGTTTTCTCCCTTAAACTGGGAACAGTCAAGGATGTCCACTCTCACCATTCCTACTCAATAAAGTGCTGGAAGTGCTAGCTAGTGCAAAACATCAGGAAACAAAAAGTACACAGACTGGAAAGGAAGAAATAAAGTGGTCCTTACTTCTAGATCATATGATTAACTATATAGAAAATTCCAAAGAATCTGAAAAAAAACATTCTAGAAATAATAAGCAAGTTTACCAAGATGAGGTCAAAAAGAAAAATCAATTGTATTTTTATACACTAATAATGCACAATTGGAAAACAAAATTACAAAAGCAGTATCATTTTCAATAGCATTAAACATTTCAAAAGAAAGAAAAACATATATACCTAACATTCCATGTACAGGATTGATATGCTAGAAGCCAAAACGGTGATGAAAGGAATCAAAGACCTACAGAAGTGGAGAAAGATACTATATTTGTGAATTGAGACTCAACATGTCTTCAATGTCAACTCTCCAAAATTTTGTCTCTGACAAAAGAGAGGCAAAAATATTATTGAAAACAAATACACAATATACAACTCTGGCAGAAAATGTAAAAAAGGAAAACAATAGACTTCAAGGGGGAAGTGAACTTCAAATAAACACAATTTGAATACACAGAAACTGTGGAGACAGAATGCAGGTTATACGAGAATAACAAAGCTAGCAATATGATATTGGTACATATTTTCACCACTGTGTCCAAGACTATACCATATAAAACTTCTGATTTTTTAAAATTTACTAAATCACCACACACAAAATGAGTTCTCATACAATTGTTGAAAAAAACTTATTCTGGATACTGCTGTTAAATCCCTTCCAAATATAAATTCTTATTAATTGCATATTCAAATTTCAGTTCAGTTCCCTTGCTCAGTTGTATCCGACTCTGCGACTCCATGAACTGCAGCATGCCAGGCCTCCCTGTCCATCACCAACTCCCTGAGTACACCCAAATCCATGTCCATTGAGTCGGTGATGCCATCCAACCATCTCATCCTCTATTGTCCCCTTCTCCTCCTGCCCTCAATCTTTCCCAGCATCAGGGTCTTTACAAATGAGTCAGTTCTTTGCATCAGGTGCCCAAAATATTGGGGTTTCAGCTTCAGCATCAGTCCTACCAATGAACACCCAGGACTGATCTCCTTTAGGATGGACTGGTTAGATCTCCTTGCAGTCCAAGGGACTTTCAAGAGTCTTCTCCAACACCACAGTTCAAAAGCATCAATTCTTCGGCACTCAGCTTTCTCTATAGTCCAACTCTAACATCCACACATGACCATTGGAAAAACCATAACCTTGACTAGAAAGACCTTTGTTGACAAAGTAATGTCTCTGCTTTTCAATATGCTATCTAGGTTGGTCATAATTTTCCTTCCAAGGAGTAAGCGTCTTTTAATTTCATGGTTGTAATCACCATCTGCAGTGATTTTCAAGCCCAGAAAAATTAAGTCAGCCACTGTTTCCCCATCTATTTGCCATGAAGTGATGGGACTGGATACCATGATCTTAGTTTTCTGAATGTTGAGCTTAAGCCAACTTTTTCACTCTCCTCTTTCACTTTCATCAAGAAACTCTCTAGTTCTTCTTCGCTTTCTGCCATAAGGGTCGTGTCACCTGCCTATATGAGGTTATCGATATTTCTACCGGCAATCTTGATTCCAGCTTGTGCTTCTTCCACCCCAGCATTTCTCATAATGTACTCTGCATATAAGTTAAATAAGCAGGATGACAATATACAGCCTTGACATACTCCTTTTCCTATATGGAACCAGTTTGTTTTTCCATGTCCAATTCTAACTGTTGCTTCCTGAGCTGCATACAGGTGTCTTAAGAGGCAGGTCAGGTGGTCTGGTATTCCCATCTCTTTCAGAATTTTCCAGTTTATTATGATCCACACAGTCAAAGGCTTTGGCATAGTCAATAAAGCAGAAATAGATGTTTTTCTGGAACTCTCTTGCTTTTTTGATGATTCAGCAGATGTTGGCAATTTGATCTCTGGTTCCTCTGCCTTTCCTAAAACCAGCTTGAACATCTGGAAGTTCACGGTTCACTTATTGCTGAAGCCTGGCTTGGAGAATTTTGAGCATTACTTTACTAGCGTGTGAGATGAGTGCAATTGTGCAGTAGTTGAGCATTCTTTGGCATTGCCTTTCTTTGGGAGCTTTACTATTCAACTTTGAAAGTGAAGTCGCTCAGTCATGTCTGACTCTTTGCGACCCCATGGACACCAGACTCCTCTGTCCATGGGATTTTCTAGGCAAGAGTACTGGAGTGGGTTGCCATTTCCTTCTCCATGGAATCTTCCCAACCCAGGGATCAAACTCAGGTCTCCCGCATTGTAGACAGACACTTTACCGTCAGAGCTTACTAATTATTATAGCATAATCAATTATCTTCAAACTCTTTTAGTAATGAAATATTTCTTTTCAGCCTGATAAAAAGATTAGAACAAAGCAGAATTCTCAGGTTGAAACATGGGTGGAGGGACCAGAGCCCCTACTCCTTTTCCCTGTATATTTGGGTTCCATAGAGACCAGTATGAAGACCTAACAGGTGACTGATTAGTCATTTCCTGACTTTGTTTATGATACCTTTAGTTATATTTGTAACATGTTCTTCTTGAATATCTGCTAGATTTTCTTTTTTTTTTTCTCTTTTCTCTAAGGAAAAAAGATACAACACTAGCAATCTGGCCATATCAAATTCTATCGTTTTATTTTCACTTGGTTTTATTAACCTTTTGCCATTATACAATGTCCTTGTCTAGTTCTCGTAATGGTATTTTACTGTAGAACATAAGATAATTTTTTAAAATGCTCATCTTACTCTTTGCTTATACATGTATGAAAAAACTTGATTTTTTAATATCTTAATATTTTATTGTTTTCAGGTATTTCTCTTTTGGCAAGTAGTTATGGGGTTTTGGTCAATGACATTCTTTAATAGATTTCAGACAGTTTTTTGTCCAGTGTGGTAACTGGCAATTGTGCTGCAGTCCATGGAGTCACAAAGAGTTGGACACAACTGAGCGACTGAACTGAACTGTACTGAACTGATTATAATACAATTATGATATGAGGACAAGATGGTTGGACAGCATCACCAACTCAATGGACTTGAGTTTAAGCAACCTCTGGAAGATGGGAAAGGACAGGGAAGCCTGGCATGCTGCAGTCCCTGGAGTCTGCAAAGAGTCGGACACGACTGAACAACAAACAACAAGTTATAATACACCACTCTGCAAATTTATATTATTGTTATTCTTTTTTGCTCCCCTTCACTAATTATTTACTGGTTGTGGTATATATTACACATTTTATTTTATCTTATAATAGACTATCTTTCAATCCATTTATTTTCACTCCACACTGATATACTCTAATTCAGATGTTTTCATTAGTATTAACTAAATACATTTTGAACTTGCCTGACGAGTTGATACATAACTTTTCTGTTTAACTCTTAATCCTGTAAGTCCTAACCACAGTTCTTGACTCTATTTTAGAAATGCAAAATGTATTATAAAATTATGTCCATAACTCCAGTTTTCACTCAACTTTTACTTTGTATCATCAATCTTTTCTCAATATTATAATTCACTTATCTCTTGGAAGTCTTATTCACTTACATACTTTCAAGTCTACTTTATCTTTGTGGTAATCTGTTATCAAATCATTTCAGATTTCCTAAATCCTCAATTGTTTCCTTCTCTCTTAAGAGGAATTCAGTTTGGCCAAATAGTATACTGGAATGATAGCCATATTTCTCTTAGCTCTCTTTATACTGTCAGTCTATGAATTAAGGGCTGAAGTAGTTATTGAACTCCCTTCCTGAAATCATATATTTTACGTTTAAAAAGCTACTATGTAAGAGTTTTGGCCCCACTCTCACTTTTTGAAACACTTACTAATATTCATGATGAAATTAGGTTTCAAATAAGGGAAATCTTCCTTATATCATTCCACATGGCCTCTACTTTGCAAGTCTTTACATTTTCATATAATATTCTTATTCTCTAAAATCATACTAAATAAACAGATAATAGAACCATTATGATCCCTTTACATCATTTTTCTGTGGCTTAGATTTATTTTGCTTGCTTATTGATAGCAGAACTAACTCTTTGTTCAGCTGGGTCAATTCTTTCCTTAAAGCCTTTATCCACGTTTTAGTATCTCTCACCATCTTTCAGGATCTCACAGATTCTCAGGGTCAGAAGGAACTTAAACGTCATTCCCCAACCAAAAACCTCTTATTTTTAACATAGATTCCATAATGCATTCAATTTATATTAAACTAGTTAATTTCAGAACATCTGTGCTTGCTCAAATGTTTTCTACTAGAATGAAAATTCTGGTCTCATGGAAGTCTTACAGCTTTTCTTCTTCCCCTTTTCATCACACAACAACTGTCTGTTAGATATGCAACTCTGTTTTGCTTTCATTTTTTTTTCTTGAACCTTTTATTTTTTTTCAGTTTTATTTATTTTACTTTACAATATTGTAAAGTAAAAAGTAACATAATATTGTGGTGGTTTTTGCCATACATTGACATGAATCCCCCATGGGTGTACATGTGTTCCCCATCCTGAACTCCACCCCCACTCCCTCCCATCCCTCTGGGTCATCCCAGCGCACCAGGCCCGAGTACCCTGTACTATGCGTTGAACCTGGACTGGCGATTCATTTCACATGTGATAATTTACATGTTGCAATGCCCCTCTCCCATATCATCCCGCCCTCACCCTCTCTCACAGAGTCCAAAGGACTGTTCTATACATCTGTGTCTCTTTTGCTGTCTCACATACAGGGTTATCGTTACCATCTTTCTAAATTCCATATATATGCATTAGTATACTGTATTGGTTTTTTCTTTCTGGCTTACTTCACTCTGTATAATAGGCTCCAGTTTCATCCACCTCATTAGAACTGATTCAGATGTATTCTTTTTAATGGCTGAGTAATACTCCATTGTGTATATGTACCACAGCTTTCTTATCCATTCATCTGCTGATGGACATCTAGGTTGCTTCCATGTCCTGGCTAGTCTATGGCTTTCTTTTCATTTGTCTGGAAGTGTATTGCGTGGAGATTGTTCAGTGGGTTTTACTACTTTTCCTTCTACCATCCTAACACTTTGTAAGACAGAAGGTTTATATAACTAATACTCCATCCTCAACTGTAATACAGTACTCACATTTGATACTGGAAATCTATGTCAGAAGTGTAACACATAACCTTTTAATAGAAACATGATGAAGTGTAATGAAGAGCATTTTTCTTCACATCCTCCAGAAACTGAAATTAATAACTATCACCAAAAGTGCTCAATAACATGCACTCTAATGTAATATTATACTTCATTCATTCTTTTCATTGCTATGTATATACTGGCAAGAAAAAAGTATCAAAGCATGAAACTAGCATTACAATATCTAATAAATATCACTTCTCCATTAAAAACAAAGATGTGCCTATACATGAAATGTTATAGTTTTTTCATAAAGTCATCTATGGGTACATGGTAAATATTATTGTATAATAATATGTTGACTGAATAATTTTTTTAAACTATACTTATAAATATTTTGGTATATGAACAAATTCTATAAAGAAACATATTCTTTATCAACATTTCACTTATCCAAGTATTTGTTTTTTTTTTTAATTTTCTTAAAAGACTTAGTTTTCTAAATAGTATATCTTTAAATTATTTTACCCAATGGAAAAAAGACATGCCAAAAACAATTCAATATTTGTAAAAATATCTATTTTCACATGATGCTTATTAAAGTCTGTCATAGGGATTTAAAGAGGCTTCTTTTGATCTCCTTGTTGCTTATTACCCTCAAAATAAATGCATAATATCCCCATAAACTCGACATACTTATTTTTTTAAAGCAGAAAAATCTAATCTTTCCCATCAGTTTGCATGCACTACTGACTGATTATTCTCACTTTTTTTTTTTCACAAAAATAGTTTGTTCTAGGTACATTTTTAGTATATGTATTTTTTCCAGTTCTTAACATTAGATTTACTATAAATATCAGATGTACTTTCACAGATTTTGTGAAAATATTAAAAACATATCATGAATGCTCTACACCTCAAGTTGTCAATCTGAATGAAAATGACACTATTATCAGCATCAGTGCTAACATATTTCTTAAATTAGCTGCCAATACTATCAATTAAATATTTCAGTTATTTTAGAAATGAGCATGTCACAGGCATGTCATTTGTCACTACTTTCGCTGGCTAGTAATAAATTCAGAGTGTTCTTTGACAAAAGACACCAACCAGGAGAGCAGAGAGACCCGAGTTCAAATGGAGATGGAAGACAATTAGACAAATTACTTAACATTCCTAGGCCTCAAAACTGCCTTGTCAAGCTGCTGGGAGAACTAAATGAAATAATCCATATGAAGCATTTAACACAGAGCTTGGCACACACTGAGTAAAAGATTCTATTAGTAGTGGATGAGGATGAAGATTTCCTAAAAAAGGTTTCAGAAACTATGCCTGGCAGCATGCCCCAGACACATATGACTCATCTGCTAGTCTTTACCAGGGATTCTTGCTTTCATTCCTTTTCATTGCTCTGTGTCTTGTGCTCACGGCTCCACAGTGAGGCTTTGGTTAACATCACCTCTGTGAATTTCATTAGGTGGCCTTCAGAATAGCTACAATGGATGCTAAGCCTTCCATGAGCCTCTTTCACACATGTTGTAGCTTCCGATTGCTCTTGCTTGATATAAATTTGCAGGAAGCTGCCTTTACTCCACACTAAGCATAGGAGAGAAAAATGGCCAGTGTCTCTGGGGAATAATTAACAAAAGACAGTTTGTTTCATCTTCATGATAAAATACAGCACTCCTATTAAAAGGCAAATTCATCATTCCCAAAAGTTAAATAGAATGGCACTTTAAAAGTAATTCCAGCTGATTAAATTTAGGGTTCTGAAAAAAAAAATTAATTCATGAATATACTCTGAATCTTTCATTTGATTTTAAAATGTATAAATGTTCATTTAACTTTGAGCCCTTGCCTCTCAGTGTTCTATTCTGAGCTAGTCAAACAAGTGGTAGCAGGCATGCTGGGCTCAATAATACTGCCTCTCATATTTAAATACTCTTTTTCACTTGGATTGCAAATTAAAGACAGTCTCCTGAACACTGACACATTTTCAATGATTGATTTTGCAAAACGTGTTGATTTTTCCTACACTGTTTTGCCTCTGTGTGTGTCAACTTTGGCCTTCTTTTCTTGCTCCTTTGCAGCACTGCTGTCTCTTTGAAGCCATTGTCTGTCTGATATTAAAAATGTACATTGAATCTCAAGACTAATTACACAGAAAATTCCTGATCTCAAATATAAAACACCCATGCCCAGAAACTATAACAAAAGCTTCTGACTATGTACAAAACTCTTAATCAAATCTTTCATTCACTTGGATTAATAGAAATACCAACAATTTATTTTCCATTAAAGTTGTGTTTATATTCTTTGAAAAGTAGATTTTTAAAATATATTTACATGCCTATAAGTCAATCCATTTAACATCAAACCCCATCTATTTTCTCCACAAAAGTTTATACTTGCTGTTAAGTTTACTTCAATTAAATGCTACTCTGTAGAATTATTTCATTCTAAACACAAAACTGTTTAATCTTAATATAATGTCCATTTTTTTTAACTCTCTCTGCACTGTGCATTAGCAAAGTAGACTCCCTCAATAAACCTATAATCTATGGATTAAGTATATAGCTTCTTATATTTAAAAAACATACTTGGAAAGAGAATGAATAGAAACTTACATCCCCTCAAGCTCCTCAAGATAAATAAAATAAGGCCTCTAACTCTAAAACGGCAGACCCTTACACACATGCCACATGTTATAGTACCAACAGCACAAAATTTCATCTCAGATAAGATGACTGTTGGGAAAATTATTTTTTCCCAACAGACTAGTTTTAATTTAACCGATCATTTTTTAAGCTGTTATATATTGGGCCTTGTTGAAGCACTCTGAGAGAAGGCCTACAAGGAGTTTATATTCTAGTATTGGTGGAGGGTAAACAGTATACAAATGGTAATCATAGGAAACAAGATAAGCACTGGGAAAGAACACATTACAGGAAGGAACAAAGAGCAAGCAAGGCAAGTTGTGGCTACTCCCCTGCTTGCCTCGTTAGCATGTTAGAATTTTCATAAGGCCTACCAGCCACCATTTGTTCCCACCAGTGATCCTAGCAACAGACTCCCCTAGCTCTCAGTCTACTGAATCTATGGACTCTGCTCAAATTCGGCTGCTGTTCGCCTTTTTGTAGGACCAACTCGCCTCTGTCCCTAGTTGTTCATCTCATGCAGTTACCAACTGCAGTAAATGCATCACATGCCACCACATGACTATTTTAGGAAACCCTGCAGTGTACCAACTGGCTAGGGCAACCCTGGGCATGAAATTTTAGTTCCCTGAAAGCGATGTTTCCGAATGGAAAGATGAGAGGAGGAGGAGAAGGGAAGTAGCCATACTCCTCTTAAATGGCCATGATACCTAAGCAGAGCAAGTTGGAGTAAGGTCTGCACATGAGCCAAAGCTTAGAATTTCATTGCTTTTGTTGGCTCATGTCACTTCTTTAATTAATGTCACTTTCTCTGGTTTAATATCAGAGCAAGTGACAAGAGTGCTTCTGGATGAATTGTGTTTTCTGAGGACTGTATGGCATACTCTCCCGCAGTCTGACGGAGGGACGTGCCAGCTTTACTTGGCAGTTACAATGCACCAGCTTTAGTTTTAGTAGTTTAATTTGTGGCAGTTATATGTTTTGAATACGTTGAAGTATTCACAATGGTCTCATGGAATCTGCTCCATAGATAAAGTTTATACAGTGGAAAAGAAAAAGCAATGGCTATAAGGCGATTACAAAAAGCTTCTCTTGGCCACAGCTGGTCTTACAGGCATTCTTGTAAATTTAAGAGCATTTAGAGAATACGATTAAAGTGATCACAAGGAATGATGCCCTTTTTTTTTTTTTTTTTTGCCCAGTTCTGTAGCTGGTGTGAGACGATCATAAGGAATATGATATTTAGAACTCAATTTTATGCAAAATCCATTATTCAAGAAGTGAAGTTTATATACATGATAGACATGCAATGAAATAAATGTTAGAATAGGAAGCTTTGTTACTTATGCATTAAGTCGTTTCTAACGTTTTGGTAAACTAACTTTTTATTGATATAAAATTCAAAAAAATTTCTGCATTTAGAGAAAGGACTAAACTTTTCCCTTTATTAAAGATCTTTCTGTTTCAGACTGAAGTAATCGGAAGGTTTTTAATTTGGAGTTTTTCCTTCATCTCCTTTATACACTTTTGTGAAGCCTCATCAGCTCATGGTGAGAGCTGCCACCAAGGAGTTCTTCCAAACTTTACCTGCCCTTTCTAAATTTAGGGTTCTTTACTGCAGCAGGTTGAAGATCTGGCTTTGAATGCACCTGGCTCTGCTGGAGAACAGAAATATTCATCTCCACTGAATGCATGCTGCTTAAGTGCTGGAGGCACTTGCAGGAGAGTAACTCTCATCGGAAACTTCATTACAATACTTTTCTCTTCCCTACATGAAGTAGTAATTCTCATTCACCAAAGATAGAATTTTGCTTGACACTGCCACAGGAGCTCCTGTTTGACTTTCAAAATTAATCAACCTCTAAGCTGGAGTAGAAATGGCATGTCCTTTAACCTTAAGCACAAAAAGCTCTCAACAGACTGCAGTTTTTATATCCCTGGATGGGAGTTTGGGCCCCTGATACTTAAACTTGATGCACATACTGGGTTTCTGGCATGCTTTTGCCCATACCCATCTGCTTGGCTGGCACTGTGCCCATTCAGAAGGTGTGATGCCAGTTTCAATAGGGCATAGGTGCCAATCAAAGATGGGCTTGGAGGGGCAGCATGCAGAACGCAGCAAAAGTCAGCTCTTCTGCCAGAAGATCCTCCTGTTATCATACAATGCCAATGAAGGGCCACATGCCTCATTGCCTAGGATCACACTGCATCTGTAGATGTTTCTGGCCTTTAGTGGATATCTTTCTATGGAATCTTTTCCCTCAAGTATTACTTGATTGGAGATGTTAAAGGAAAGTCTTCCTGACTAAATGAAGTCAGGACAACTTTCTTTTTCCCTTTTAAAAGAAACAGTGGAAACCTTCAAAAATTTTCTTGAAATAATTGCCTTAAAATGTGCTTTCATGTAGAAAATTGCATAATGTACTCAGTTCATGTAATGGAGTTACAAGGGACAAACATTCTGAAGATGCACGAATTGCAAAACCAAGTATGTAAGCAGTATAAGATCCGTGAACATTTTTGAATCATTAAGTGAGGAGGGTGAACAAATTTTCATCATCCAAATAGCTAATTTCTAGTGAATACTCCTATTTAGAGCTTTAGAGTTTCTTAATTTTCTTCTCATTTATTTTATAAACATAGATATTCCTGTTTCTTAAAAAAGGACTACTTCCTACTCTTCTTACATGCCTAAAGAAAAAAGCCTAAAACACTTCAGAAGCTAAACTCCATTCATATTTCATAAGGAAGCCAGAACCTCCTGAAAGTTGAGTTTTTTTTTTTTTTAATTGTGTGACAATAGAGGTGAACTCATTTCATGAAGAAGAAACTTCCCTATAGCAATAGGCTTCAAATTTAAAAACCTTGACCACTGAAACCATTGTAAGATAGTAACAGGTGCAGTGGGAGAGACATACTGCATAAATTATTGAAGAACAGAGCAGTTTGTAAATCTTCCCTTAAGGCAAAAGAATTTGACAGTAGAATGCTGAAAATGAAAGCCCATAATATAAAATATGTTAAAAAGATCGGACACTTACAAAAATGAAAAAGACAAGCAAAGACTAAGTAAACCTTAGGAGAATGCTTCCTTTTTATACAAAGAATCCAAACTTTTGCAGGTATTTAGATTTCTTAGCCAGAGAAGGCAATGGCACCCCACTCCAGTACTCTTGCCTGGAAAATCCCATGAACGGAGGAGCCTGGTGGCTGCAGTCCATGGGGTCGCACAAAGTCAGACACAACTGAAGTGACTTAGCAGCAGCAGCAGCAGCAGATTTCTTAGCTGGTAAGTAAATGAACACTGTGCTTTTAAAACTCAAAATTAACAGCCAATGGTCAGCACATACAAAATTAAAATACAACTTCTAGGAAATTTAAATTCTTATGAAAGGTACAAGACATTTATTAAATTCACAAAATCCCAAGCAATCTCTTCATCTGTTGAGATTATACCAACTGCTGTTGCTTCTGGTAAGTCGCTTCAGTTGCAGCCTACCAGGCTCCCCCATCCCTGGGATTCTCCAGGCAAGAATACTGGAGTGGGTTGCCATTGCCTTCCCCTCCCACCAAAATTGTTACTAGGAAATTTTGTGGATGATCCCTGGAGGTGAGAAGAAGGAAATAAATGTGAAATAAGGATAACTTGTACTAGAAGCTGTCATATATAAGATAAATTAGTTCCCAGCTAAAGGTTTAAGAATGGTATAGTTGGTATAATCCGGAGAAGGCAATGGCACCCCACTCCAGTACTCTTGCCTAGAAAATCTCAGGGACAGAGGAGCCTGGTAGGCTGCAGTCCATGGAGTCTTGAAGAGTCGGACACGACTAAGCAACTTCATTTTCACTTTTCACTTTCATGCATTGGAGAAGGAAATGGCAACCCACTCCAGTATTCTTGCCTGGAGAATCCCAGGGATGGGGGAGCCTGGTGGGCTGCTGTCTATGGGGTAGCACAGAGTCAGACACGACTGAAGTGACTTAGCAGCAGCAGCATTGTGGTGGGACCACAATGTTGCACTGTGTTAGGTCAGATTAACTGCTTATCTCAAAGTCTTCTTTATAAAACACTGCCAAAATAACGTTTAACGCAATATATTATGAAGTAATGCATGTTTTAGTAACTTTATTTTGTTGCCAGCAATATCATTAGGCTCTTCAGAACATTCATTACTCTGCATACCTTAAAAATCAATCCATTCTAGCTGACTAGAAAATTGTTATCGTTTAGTCACTAAGTCGTGTCTGACTCTTTGTGACCCTATGGACTGTGGCCCACTAGGCTCCTCTGTCCATGGGATTTCCTAGGCAAGAATACTGGACTGGGCTGCCATTTCCCTCTCCAGGCAATCTTCCCGACCCAGGGATCAAACCAGCATCTCCCACACTGGAAGGCAGATTCTTTACCACTGAGCCACCAAACAAGAAAATAAATAAAATAAAATAAATAAAAACCACACATAAAAATTTTTTTCCATTTAGACAGAAGCCTATTTCTTCATCGATAAGTGAGTTAAACTTTGACAATATCTACAACTCTCAGTTACTCTATTTTCTCTCTGCCCCACCCCACAAAGATTTCTTCTGTTTTTAAAGAACAAAATTGAGCTAATCTGAGAGGATTACCCAAGAAATGTATGGTAGTCACTTGATCTAAACATTTATCCATGAATAAATGATTGATCTTACTGCTTTAAGAATTAACTTTAGTTATAATAACATTATTTATAAAATATAATGCTCTTGAGTTACTGTCAATAAAGCATATGTAGATTTTATAGTTAATTTGTCTCAAGTTTTTATGACTAAGTGTTATATTTAAGATTACAGGCTGGAGTTAAGGGTGACATCTATAATTATGGGGAAAAAAAGCAAGCTGGCCTGGGTGGGTTTAGTGGTCCGACTTCAGTCTCAATCTCTGAGGCAATTTACTGGTAAACATATAGCCTGTGCTTAATATTCCAAAGATGCTAAATGGTCATGGCTCTGCTCAAATTCTAAAAAATAAAACTTCTACAGATAAATCATTCTATCATTTGTTACTTCCTCCTCCAGGGGATCTTCCCAACCCAGGGGTCAAACCCACCTCTCCTGCATTGGTAGGCAGATTCTTTACCACTGAGCCACCTGGGAAAGCCATATAAGAAGACTTTATAGGAATTTGGCTAAAGTTTATTAGCTATAGTTCTGTTTTTCTAGATTTTTGACTAATTCTGAAACATAATACCTTTAATATCTGAAACATAAGATACAGCTTAGGTGAGAAATTTTCACTATGTCATCATGAGTACTACTGTAAATTGAAATGGGAAAAACATACACTTTGGCAAGTAAAATGTCATAGAGTTCCACTGACATTCTCTGTTTCTCAGTTTTACCACATTTAGTAGCTAAGCTCATCACAGTCCATGGGAGGACAAATGGAAAAACCCTCCCATACATGTCTGAGTCACCGTGCTAATCCGAGCACCAGACACGAATTTAGAGTTCAGCTATCACTGAGAATGGGACGTTCTAAATAAATAAATCAATTCCAGTGAACTGCTTATGAAGTTCCAAGCTCTTTAAAAATATTACCTTAATCACTGCAAGTATTATTACCTCAATCCTAGAGGATAGAAACAAAGATTCCTGAATAGATCAAAGTCACTCAGTTCGCAAAAGACTCAGGTCAAAATCTTAAGCTGTGATCTATGAAATTCCCCAATTTGCTTGGTTCTGTGTTATACCTAGCACTAAAGTAAAATTCAAACTCTTAGTTCTGTCTCCTGAAGTTTTAGAATTTTTTTTTCACTTATTTGATCCTGAGGTTACTGCAAGCTTTCCCATTCCCTGAAAGTTTCCTTTCTTCCTTTTCCCCTCCTCTCTTTTCAAATGCAAAGACAGAACTTTGTTTTATGTTCAGACTTTCTTTTCCCTCTTATTACTACTTCTGTTACTGCTACAGGAACATTATTTCTCCAAGTTTAGAGTAAATACAAAACATTTCTGCCCCTTCCCCTTTACTTCCTGCTGACTACTGAAAGGCTTTCGTTATTGATCTAAAAACTACAGGACAGCTGCACGTGCACGTATGAGTCAGTCAGGGCGGTTAGTCTCTTCTCAGCCTTAGGTGACAAATGCTGGTGAAGCGTCTGCTCAAAGTGTATCTGGAAAATACAGTGTTTAACAACGTAGCTGGACACAAAGGTATTAGGGAAACCTGAACTGGCCGGCTACTTCATCTATACAGGAAATGATGAGAACCATGCTAAAATGCAAAACGTGATATAATTTCATATGGATTATCTCAGCTTGAAAATAATACGTAAAAACTAATTTTAACAAAGTTATTGCTGACAGCATCTCACTGAAGAGCTGAGATTATAATTTATGAGTGCCACTTTTGATAGAACAGTAACAACATTTGCAACACACAACTTTTCCTCAAAATAGCTAAACATTTCTTTAAACTCTTACCCCAGTCGCATGCATTTGCTCATATATCCAGGATCCAGGTTCTAAAATTCAGATAGTAGTGGGTACTTCATAACTATGAAATCTTGAAAATTATTGCAAACTAAATATTATTGAGAAAAATTAAGGAAAAAATAGTGCAGTATTTAGACTGAAAGACGCAAGGTTTTTTCTATATTTGAATAGGGGCAAATAAATCACATGACTAAGCCTAACTTCCTAATTCCACATGCCTAAATTCCTTTTTCACAACAGGAACCACACAAGTAACATGTGTACACATATATGTATGCATACACACATGTTAAACATGCTCTTAAATTTAAATACATATTAACACATATAATATTTACATTTAAAAAGAGAAAAGAAATAAGACTAGCATAATCAATACTTTTCTGTAGTTCCTTGAAATTACTCAAAATAATTCAAATATTAGAATAACTGATAAGCTGTGCAATCCAAGGCTATAGTTCAGCCACATCAGAAATAACTTACTCAACTCCATTTCTCTGACCTTGAGTCAAGACAATATACCAGAGATCTTAACACTCATCTATATAAGAGAATTCATCAATTCAGAGTTTCAACCAACAATTAATTCTTCAAAGAATATATTCTGTAGACTCTAAGTCCTCTCAGGGTCTTTATCTGCAACATTCCACATGGCAGCCACTACCTATAGGTAGTTATTGAGTCCCTAAAATGGGACTAGACATATACTGGTCTAGTCTCATTTAACTAAAGAAGTGAAATATTTCCCTTTTTTAATATTAATGATGTGTTGGAATTATACTTTAGATATATCACATTAAATAATACATATTATTTAAATAAATTTCAGCTGCTTTTTTTTAAATCTGGTTCCTAGACAATTTTACATTCCATATGTGGCTTGCATTATAATTCTGTTAAAAAGTGCTTCTTGTGTCACTAAATCTAGTACTTAACATTTTTTAAGCAAGTTCAAACCCTTTAAATAGGGAAGTTGTTCTTTATCCAACCCACACTATACTTTTGCGTTGGTCTTATCTTCCCAACTAGATTAGACACTCAGGTGATTAATAGGAAGTTACTTATTCACTGTATTTCACCCATTTATTCGATACTAAAAACTCAACTTCATTAGAAGAGGAGCTTAATCATTCAAGATCCATGAAACACATTTGCATGAGAAGGGTGGCATAATCAGTTCAGTTCAGTCGCTCAGTCGTGTCCGACTCTTTGTGACCCCATGAACTGCAGCACACCAGGCCTCCCTGTTCCATCACCAACTCCCAGAGTTCACTCAAACTCACGTCCATCGAGTCAGTGATGCCATCCAGCCATCTCATCCTCTATCGTCCCCTTCTCCTCCTGCCCCCAATCCCTCCCAGCATCAGAGTCTTTTCCAGAGTCTTTTCCAATGAGTCAACTCTTTGCATGAGGTGGCCAAAGTATTAGAGTTTCAGCTTTAACACAGTCCTTCCAAAGAACACCCAGAACTGATCTCCTTTAGAATGGACTGGTTGGATCTCCTTGCAGTCCAAGGGACTCTCAAGAGTCTTCTCCAACACCACAGTTCAAAAAGGTCACCCTAAAATATGCCTGTTTGGCAAAAGGATTATTTTGAACTGAAGGCACTTGAAAACTAGCAAATGCAAGGAAAGGCTTTCTCTGAACTCCTTTTATTTGGCTAAAGAGAGAACCCTGCACCGCCCCCCCCCCACCTCCCCCCCCCCCCACCCCAAAACACAAAACCAAAAAACACAACTCAACTGTTTTAAATTACTTCATTAACCAGGAAAGACTGACTCATCACAGAAGAGATTAGAAATTGACATCACTCCCAAACTTTGTTACAGATTAACACAGCCCCCATCTACTCTTCTACACGCCTAGTAATGTCTCTTAAAAATCATGTACTGCTCCTTATTAAGATGGCATGTAAGCTCTCAAATCTTATCATGCTTTAGGATATTTATTCAACTATTTTTCCCCCTGTAATATTACTGTGTATATCTGAGGTTATTGATATTTTTCCTGGCAATCTTGATTCCAGCTTGTGTTTCTTCCAGTCCAGCATTTTTCATGATATACTCTGCATATAAGTTAAATAAACAGGGTGACAATATACAGCCTTGACGTACTCCTTTTCCTATTTGAAACCAGTCTGTTGTTCCATGTCCAGTTCTAACTGTTGCTTCCTGACCTGCATACAGATTTCTCAAGAGGCAGGTTAGGTGGTCTGGTATTCCTATCTCTTTCAGAATTTTCCACAGTTTAATGTGATCCACACAGTCAAAGGCTTTGGCATAGTCAATAAAGCAGAAATAGATGTTTTTCTGGAACTCTCTTGCTTTTTCCATGATCCATTCTGAAGGAGATCAGCCCTGGGATTTCTTTGGAAGGAATGATGCTAAAGCTGAAACTCCAGTACTTTGGCCACCTCATGTGAAGAGTTGACTCATTGGAAAAGACTCTGATGCTGGGAGGGATTGGGGGCAGGAGGAGAAGGGGACGACAGAGGATGAGATGCCTGGAGGGCATCACTGACTCAATGGACGTGAGTCTGAGTGAACTCTGGGAGTTGGTGATGGACAGGGAGGCCTGGTGTGCTACGATTCACAAAGAGTCGGGTCGCAGAGTCGGACACAACTGAGCGACTGAACTGAACTGAATATTACTGTGCACATAACATCAAAAAATTAATATATTTCTATACCTTTTCTCCTGTTAATCTTCCTTCTATCAGTTTATTTCATAAACCCAGCTATTAAACTTAGGAGAGCAAAGGGAATGTCTTTCCTCCCCTGCACTCTAAAATATTTAATAAGGAACCCAAGATTCTTCCAATGAAGGCTTTTTTATCAACTTCTTAAATGCCTCCAGACATAGATGTAATAAGTCAATATATTTAGAATTTCTCGAGAGGATTTTTTTAATCACTAATATTTATCTTATTAATTAAATCTCATCTTGTAATGGATATCCCTTGATCCTTAAAACTATAGATAAAAGGTAGCCCTGAACAATCCTTTTAATTCAATGTGATTTAAAATTTTTTTAATGTAGTGTAAAAACACACTCAACTTAGGTTCCTTACTTGCACCAAAAAATACAGAAACTATATTTAAGTGTCTGTTAATTATCCTAAAGATAGCACATAACTAGTACCAATCTAGATGTACAAGAGAGAAGTTAATTCATTCCACGCAATAGATGGCCTTGGAGTACTAAGGCCCAGTTCTCTAGTGAGACGTAGTGAAGAAATGACCAAAACCTTATACTACACTTCAACATTAATGATTATGATTCACATGGGAAATGTTCATAATCATAGAGTTGTGTTCTCTTGAGTCAAAAACCGATGTATCCAAGAAAACACACTCTCAAAACAGAACATTAACCATCTGTCTGGCAGACTGTGTAACTGTGCTCTGAAAAGACTTTCTAAGAGTCATTTAGAAAGACATGACAAGAAGGGACTAGGGTCAGTAATATCTTGAACCTAGCACAGACATTCTACTAAACACTATCTTCATATAACTTACATTTATGAAGTCTATTTTATCCCAATTTTCAAAATATTAAGAAGTCACAGCCACATACGTAAGAGTATCTGGTGACTTATACTTTACCTAAATATATCAAACCAAATCCTCCAGAGCCAATCAGCTTGCCCAGCACCCATTGTTTTCCTTCCATGTCATCCAGGATTGTGCCTTCCGGAAGTGGAATAGGAAGCTTATATTTCTCTTTTCTTCTTGGTGGCATCACTTCTGTTGACAGAAGGAGTGAGGCTGTGATTAAATATAAAAACAAACAAACAAAAAGACTCCACTTAAATACGTTTCTCAAAATGTCTTCTATGCACCTTCCCAGAAATTAGGATTCTGAAGTCAACTGGGATTGGAAAAGCCCACATATTATATTCAAACTGGAGATTCACCAACATTACAATACTGAAATCGAAGAGACACTGATACTAAAAAAAACCAAAGCATGTTGAACCTCACTTAACATTTCCAAAATTCAGTTAGGGGGTCAAAATACCTATTAATCATTCAGAATATACCTTAAATGAGTTAATTTCCACCTACAAAGAGAAAACAAATTTCATATATATGAAAATACTCCTTTCATTGAGAATGCTAAATGTCAAAGAGGAAAAGCTCTTCAGTCACTAGAAAAAAAAAAATACAGCTCTTGGCTGAGATAACATGGGCAATGGCAACATACGTCATTATCAAACCCAGCAACTGACACAAATCAATAAATATTGGTTAAATAAGCCCAGGATTTTCATGGATGCGTAACTAAGCAGAGCACTAGGCCACTGTGCAGTTAGTTTTAAGGCTACCACACTACTGTTTCAACTTCTTTCTGCTTCTCTCTACCCTGTCCCTTCCCCATTATCACCGAAGTGAAAGCTGCCCTGCCTTAGAAATTTATGCAGCACTACCAAAAACAGTGTAGAAACGCCATAGAATAGCCACACAACTTTAACCAATTAACTATAATTGTACATAGGTTAGTGAATCTTACTAGAGATTTTTGAGTAGGACTAGAAAATTTCTTAGGGAAAACAGAACACAGAGCATGTAGGCCTGAAACCAAGTGTGAAGGTAACCGCAATCCTCTAAGTAGTTTCAAAGAATTTTTTTTAAACCTGGTGAATGCCTTCGAAATGAAAGTAGTCTTCACTGTATAATCTATCCATCTTCTGAACGAGGTTTCTGTTCCTTCCAGTAGGCTTTCCCTGCTTCACTTATATTAACCCAATGCCCTATCTTACTCAGCAGCAACACCCGGGTAGAGCAATATTCACTTGTCCTCCTAACTCGAACACAAAGGAAGCTGGGAATTCATATGAACAGTGCCCAAAAGAAGGAAAAGTTCTGACCAGTACTTTATACTGAGGGCTTCTCTGGGGGCTCAGACAATAAAGAATCTGCCTCCAATGCAGGAGACCTGGGTTGGATCCCAGGGTCAGGCAGATCCCCCGGAGAAGGGAATGGAAACCCACTCCAATATTCTTGCCCCCCGGACAGGGTAGCCTCATGGGCTACAGACCATGGAGTTGCAAAGAGTCACACAATTGACTGACGTTTTCACTTTATATATACTGACCAGTATCTTGACTTTAAATACTGGTATCCAACACTTATTTGCTGATTTAAAACCTTAAGTCTTCAGATAACAACTTTTCAGCATTAACAACATTCTCCATCAGTATACAGAAGATAAAAACCGTTAGGGGCAAGTCCGCGACACCAGAACTTGAGGCCTGAAAGGTGTCTATACAATGAACACCCGCGACACGGATCCAGGGTTCAAAGCACAGGAGGAAGCGCCAACCTCCTCTCAAGGCAAGTTCCAGACAAGCTAGTCCCTGCTGTCTCAAGGCCCTCCCCGCTAGGATGACAAGTGCTTAACACGAGTTTCCGGAGACAAACCGGTACCCAGAAGCCTGAACCCGAGCCGGGACTGGGCTTGGGGAGACCTCGGAGACAGACCGTGACGGCGGGGCCAGGGGCGGCCCACCGCCCGCCTGACCCCTCGGCCGTCCAAGACAGCCCCTTTACCTTCCCACCCACCCAACTCCCCACTCCTTGCCACGCCCATGGCCGGCCCGAGCCACCGGAAGCCCGCCGGCGTCCGGACTCTTCACTTCCTACCTCGAGCCCCTCTAGGCCGGGGGAAAGAGAAACCCAATCCCCTTTCCCGCCTAACTCCCCCGCCCCGCGTTTTGCGCAAACGCGTGGGGAAGGGGAGCCAGGATTTCGCGCTGAGTTTTAAAAAGTCAGAACCCACCGCGGAAGCAGGGAACCCGCCCGGGCCCGGCGTCTCACTCTGACGGCAGTTTCTTCCCGGCCTGGGGCGCCGCGCGGGCGGGGCAAGCGGGACGCGGAAGTGTGGGGTCTCGCCGCGACTCCCAGGACCCGGGGACGAGGGAAGGCTTGTCAGGCGCTCGGCGTGCCCGGCGCCTCCCTTGGGCCTCGCGAGGCCGGGCGGGGCGGCGGGCCTCCAATCCCGCGGGGAGGCGGGCCCGGAGCCGGCGCGGCCCTCGGTAGGGGCCAAGCTAACTTTCTGCGCCTGGTGCCGCATCACTCACCCAGGGCGGAGACGCCGTCCCGGGGTTGCCCGGGGGCAACCGTAATTACTTTAAAACTATAAAAACATTTTCTAATTTTTTTGGTCTGTGAAGTGGAAATAAGCCTATTTAGGTCAATAAAATTTGTTAAATTAAAAAAATTATTCTGGTATTTCTTAAAATGATAAGGAAGACTTTATTCAAAACTCTTGCAATAGAATGTAACCATTCTACCTCCCCGCCCCCAGGCCGGCACAGAGCTTTGTAACATTGAGCATGGATACATGTGTGTGTATATTGCTGAGTCCTTTCGGTGTTCACCTGAAACTACCACAACTTTGCTAATTGGCTATACCCCCATACAAAATAAAAAGTTTCAAAGTTTGAAAAAAGAACTCTTGAAATAGGAGAAAGAGCTATGCTCAATTCCAATTATGGACAGAAAACAAAAGTGGGAATTTATGGCCAAGGAACAGGTTGGGGTCAGTGGATAGAAAATTACTAAGAGGAAATATCAGGGCAAAGAGTTGTTCAGTCGCCCAGCTCAGTACCACTCTTTGCGACCCCATGAACTGCAGCATGCCAGGCCTCATTGTCCCTCACCATCTCCTGGAGTTTGCCCAAGTTCATGTTCATTGCATTGATGATACCTTCCATCCATCTCCTCCTCTGTCGCCCTTTTCTCCTTCTGCCCTCAATCTTTCTTAGCATCAGGGACTTTTCCAATAAGTCTGTTCGCATCAGATGACCAAAATACTGGAGCTTCAGCTTCAGTGTCAGTCCTTCCAGTGAATATTCAGGGTTAATCTCCCTTAAGACTGACTAGTTTGATCTCCTTGCCGTCCAAGGGATTTTCAGGAGTCTTCTCCAGTATCACAGTTGAAAGGCATCAGTTCTTTGGAATTCTATCCTCTTTATGGTGTCCAGCTCTCACAACCATACGTGACCACTGGGAGGACCACAGCCTTGACTATATGGACCTTTGTCTGCAGAGTAATGTCTCTGCTTTACAACACGCTGTCTGTTTGTCATCGCTTTCCTGCCAAGAAGCAATCATCTGATTTCATGGCTGCAGTCACTGTCCACAGTATTTTGGAGACCAAGAAGAGGGAATCCGTCACTACTTCCACCTTTTCCCCTTCTATTTGCCATGCAGTAATGGGGCCGGATGCCATGATATTTACTAGGAGGAAATATCAGGGGGTAAAGAGAGTACTTGCTAAATAGTGCTAACAGCCTCCATCCCCAAATACCGTCACGTTGGGAATTACATTTCAACATGCAAATTTTAGGAGGGCGCAAACACTTAGCCCATGACAGTTAGTAAATCCTGCAAGCTCAACTTTCAAAATATACCCATAATCCATCACTTACTGCTGCCCCTACTTCTGTCTTTCTGGTTGAAACCACATGTCTTTGCTGGAGACTGATAGTACCATCCTAAAAGCAATCCTATTTATCACCCTTCCACTCCTTCTGTCTCTTCACAACAAACAGCCACATGGTCTTTTTTGAAAAGCTTAGATCACTCCTCTGCTGAAAACATTTCAGTGCCATTCTAATTCAGTCATTGTTAGCCAGTCCTCATTATGACCTAAAACAGTGTTTTTCAACCTTGGTGCTATTGACACTTGGGCCAGACAACTCCTTGTTAACAAAGAAAAGAAACTCAACACCTAACTTACATGCCACAGAAAAATTAACTTGAAATTGATCATAAACCTAAATCTAAATACAAGAGTTAAAGCTATAAAACTTTTGGAAGAAAACCTGGGAAAAAGATTTTATCTTGGAACAGGTAAATCTTTGTAATCTTTGAATTTGTGTAATGAGAATATACCTGGGGGCAGGGGGAAAGCTGAAAACCTAAATAAAGATATTCATAAATTAACTTCATAATTATTGAAAACTTTTGCTCTTCAGAAAGCACTAAGACACCAAGTTTTAGTGTGCATGTGGAATAACTGGAACTCTCTTAAACTCCTGGTAGGGATCCAAAATAGCACAGCTACTTTGGAAAACAGTTTGTCAGTTTTTCATAATGTTAAACATATAATTAGCATATGACCCAGTCAGTATTCATGTTCCTAAATATTTACCCAAGAGAAATATGAACCTATATCTACACAGTGACTTGTATTACCTGATTACAAAGGGGCTAGTGGAACTTTTTGGAATTCTTGATTGTGGCAGTGATTACATGATTATACATTTGTCAAAATTCTTTTAATTGTACACTTAAAATTCAAGAATTGTATTGTTTGTAAGTTATGCTTCAACAAAACTGTTAAAAAGGAAAGAATGACTGAAGAGAAAGATGGGAGGAACCTGAATCCTTGAGACCATTATTTCTCATGTTAGGTGGCTAGAATAGGGAAAAGGAGTCCAAAATGGTGGTGGCTAAAAGACAAGAAAGGAAAAAGCCCACAAAAATAGAACAGAGGAAGGTCAAAGAAAGCTCCGAGGACTGGAGTGAGGACTTCAGGTGGAATGGCACTCCTGGCTAAGCCCAATTTGCATAGGACAGGCCCAGCGGAAAGAAAAAAAACATAAAAAGAGGAGCCAAAGGGCTTTCTCTCTCTCTCCCTCTCTCTCTCTGGGGCGCTCTTCTCTTTGCATCTTTGGATCAACATGCCCTCATGACTCACAGATGGATTTTCCTGCTATCTTCTAAATAAAATAGAGCTGTAACACTGATCTGTAACACTGATTTGTCTAAGAGCTATAACACGGTCCATTTGAGACCTGAGAGCTATAACATGGTCTGTCCAAGACCCAAGAGCTGTGACACACTGAGGGGTCTTTAGTGTCCATCACTCCAAATCTTTGTTGTGGCTAGACAAAAACCGAAGGCATACACTCACCTCACATCTCTGGTGCCCTGACTCAGGTTTAACCTGGCTGAAACAACCTCTGCGCAGAAGAGGCCAAGCACAGCAGGAGCCCAACTCAGTGACACTCCCACAGTAGAAGCGAACAGGAAGAAAAGCCAGCGCAGGGGAAGGCCCATCATGCTGGAAACCAAGACAGCAAAAAATGAACTCAGCAGAAAGCTCACGCGGTTCAGCCTCAGTTTCCAGAAAACCTCTGGTTAAGATGGGAAATAACCAATCCACTTCCCGGCAGACATCCCTGAGATACCTCCTTGATAACTGGAAGCTGTTCGATCCTCTAACTCTGAAGAGGAGTCGCTTAAAATTCTTTTGTGCCACTGCATGGCCACAATATCCACTGGAGGACGAAGAACACTGGCCTGAGGATGGGAGTTTAAATTACAATATCATCCTGCAGCTAGAATTATTCTGCAAGAAACAAGGAAAATGGACAGAGATCCCCTATGTCCAAATTTTCTTCTGACTAAGAGATATGAAGGAACTCTGTCTTAAGGATGGGATTGTTGTAGCCCTAAAAGTGAGCCTACTAGGCAGATGATGTTAGGCACAGGCAACCAAGAGAAGGAACCCCCCCCTCCAAAAGGCTCACCTCCCATGCCCCCCAAAAGACTGGAGCCTCCCATAGCTCCTGAACTGTCTGGTGCTTCTTCCTTGTATCCAAATATGCCCCCATATCCAGGAGCACCCCCTCCACAAAAGCCAGCTTGAGTATGTCCCTTAGTTGAAAATGGAGGAGAATTCAGATCAACCTGGGTCCATAAGCCCTTCTCCCTAATAGAACTAAGACAGATCAAACAAGACCTGGGAAGCTATAGAGATGACCCAGGCAAATATATAGATACATTCCAACATATTACCTTGGCCTTTGACTTGACGTGGAAGGACATCATGGTCATATTTAGTCAAACTTTATCTGACCCTGAAATTACTAGGGTCTTAAAGGAAGCCCAAAGGTATGCAACGGGGCTTCACATGTCAAGTGATAGATACCTAGTAGGGAAAACTGCAGTCCCCTTCTCTGATCCTAATTGGAATTCTAATGACCCTGAGCACATCTGGGAAAGAGATCATTTTCTAATCTGTGTGAAGGCAGGACTAAAAGCAGCCCAACAAAAAGTAATCAGCTATGCCCGGGTCTTAGGAATAACTCAGGAGCCCAACAACAACCCCATTGCCTTTCTGGAAAGGCTAAAAATGGCCCTCCAAAAGTTTACCAATCTGGACTTAGACTCTTATGAGGGACAGGTGATTTTAAAGGACAAATTCCTGTCCCAGTGTGCATCAGATATCAGAATTAAGTTACAACAGCTACAGCAGCAGGACGCTGCTGCCTCTTTAGATGAGATGATCCAGACTGCCACCAATACCTTTTATAACAGAGAATAGGAGAAGAAGGCCAAGACCCAGGAGAGGGAGAGAAGGAAAGAGACAAGGCATGCCCAGATGCTGGCCACCCTCCAGAGAAGCCCTATGGCACACCCTGATTCCTTGAAGGACAAGGCACGAGGCAAATGCCTAATCTGTAGGCAAATGGGGCATTGGGCCAAAGAGTGTTCAAACTGTGACAAGTCTCCTAGAATGGCTTGCCATAAATGCCATCAACTGGGACACTGGGTGGCGCTCTGCCCTTGGGACCCAAGAGCCTCAAGGTCAAGTGCCAAGCCTACCCTCATGATGGTTCAAGAGGACTGAAGCAGCCCACTCCAGCCAGCCTGCCTGTCACAGATAACCATCACGGGGATGGAGCCAAGGGAGCAACTGGATGTGGCAGGTAGGTCTGAGAATTTCTTGGTTGACACAGGAGCTACCTACTCTGTCTTGATCTCCTACTCCGGAGACTTCTCCTCCCAAATCTGTACCATTTTGGGTGCTACAGGAAAAACAACTACTAAAAGATTCACCTGAGCACTTCTTTGTTGCTGGGATGAACAAGTATTTTCCCACCAGATTCTGGTGGTCCCTGAGTGTCCTACTCCCTTATTGGAAAGAGATATACTCACTAAATTGGGGACCACCCTTATGATGGGAAGCTTTTCAGCCCCTAGAGCTCTACAGCTCCTGGTTACTACTGAAGAACCCATTACACCTTCTTCAATAGAGAGGGACCAAAAACTATGGAAAGACAAAGTTAACCCCCAGGTGTGGGACCAGGGAATTCCTGGACGAGCCCACCAAGTTGAACCGGTCATCACTGTCCTCCGAGATTTCACTCGGTTTCCTAACCAGAAACAATATCTCCTCAAAAGAGAGGCTCAGGAGGGACTATAACCTTTAATAAATAAATTCCTTGCTTGTGGGCTATCAGTTCAGTCCAGTTCAGTCGCTCAGTCGTGTCCGACTCTTTGCAACCCCATGAATCGCAGCACACCAGGCTCCCTGTCCATCACCAACTCCTGGAGTTCAACTCAGACTCATGTCCATCGAGTCAGTGATGCCATCCAGCCATCTCATCTTCTGTCGTCCCCTTCTCCTCCTGCCCCCAATCCCTCCCAGCATCAGGGTCTTTTCCAATGAGTCAACTTTTTGCATGAGGTGGCCAAAGTACTGGAGTTTCAGCTGTAGCATTTTTCCCTCCAAAGAAATCCCAGGGTTGATCTCCTTCAGAATGAACTGGTTGGATCTCCTTGCAGTCCAAGGGACTCTCAAGAGTCTCCTCCAACACCACAATTCAAACTCATCAATTCTTCGGCGCTCAGCCTTCTTTACAGTCCAACTCTCACATCCATACATGACTACTGGAAAAACCATAGCCTTGACTAGACAGACCTTAGTTGGTAAAGTAATATCTCTGCTTTTGAATATGCTATCTAGGTCGGTCATAACTTTTCTTCCAAGGAGTAAGTGTCTTTTAATTTCATGTTTGCAGCCACCATCTGCAGTGATTTTGGAGCCCCCCAAAATAAAGTCTGACACTGTTTCCACTGTTTCCCCATCTATTTCCCATGAAGTGATGGGACTAGATGCCATCAGTCCCACCAATTCACCATGTAACACCCCAGTCCTTTCAGTAAAGAAAAAGGACGGAACCTGGTGAATGGTTCAAGATCTCTGGATCATAAATGAAGCTGTAGTCTCCCTCCATCCTACATTACCCAGTCCTTATGTAATCTTGGGAGAAATCCCACCCAGTGCCAAGTGGTTTACAGTCTTGGATCTCAAAGATGCATTTTTTTTGCATACCATTGGCTAAAGAATCCCAATATCTTTTTGCTTTTGAGTGGGAGGCCCCAGGAGAAAAATACCAACAGATGACTTTGACAGTATTACCTCAGGGGTTCAGAGATAGCCCCCACTTGTTTGAACAGGCCCTTAGCTGGGATCTCCTAGATCTGAACCTGGGACCTAATGGGAAAATATTACAATATGTAGATGACCTACTAATCTGCTCTCCAGATGGGAAAATACCCAACAACATGCAATTCAGGTTCTAAACTTTTTGGCAGAATGTCTCCCGTGCTAAGGCACAGATGGTTGAGACAAAAGTCACTTACCTGGGAGTTCAGATTACACATCGGTCTAGGAGGCTGTCCTCTGACCGGGTACAAGGAATCCTCCAGTTGCCCTCCCCCACGACTCGAAAACAATTGCGAGTTTTCCTGGGGCTAACTGGGTATTGTGGAATCTGGATACCCAACAATGGTCTAATTGCCCAGCCCTTATATGAAAGCTTAAAGGGATGAGATGATTCAATCCCACTGATGTGGAGAACTCCTCAAAAGAAGGCAGAGGCTACACTAAAACAGGCCTTAACTCAGGCACCTGTATTGAGTTTGCCAGACCCAGAAAAAGCATTCCAAATTTATGTCCATGAAAGAGAGGGAATAGCCTTGGGGGTGTTATACCATGGCCATTGGACAATTCCAACAGGATATAAGCTTGTGGGGTATGAACCAGGACCCAAAAGATTCTAAGGAGTCACCACTATCTGTTCCAGGGACTCAAGTCCTAATTAAAGTCTGGAAAGATGGGTCCCCAAAGGCTCAACTCCAGCCCACATGGAAGAGCCCCTACCCTGTAATACTTTCTACCCCCACAGCAGTCAAGGTGCCAGGACATGACTCCTGGATTCACTACTCACGAGTCAAGCCATGGAAGAAAACAGAACAGGACACTCAATACACCTGTGAGCCCCTGGGAGATCTCAGATACCTATTCAGGATTACAAATGAGTGCCATTCTAATGAACACCCCAACATTAAGTTTCTGGGGATAAGATTTCTCAGGATAGCTCTAAAGAGCTAACACAGCTTGACAGAGGTTGTACTCCAAAACAGACAGGAGATAGATCTTCTGATCCCTGAACAAGGAGGGACTTGAGCCATCCTGGTGATGTGAATTTATAATTGGCTAATGCCCCTACTAGTCCTTGTTATGCTATATTGATACTGCTTTAAATTGCTCCATGTATTATCAATTGTCTAACCTGTTTTGTCTCTGACCAGGTCTACAACATGCAGTGCAGTTCAACAAAGATATAAAACTACAGCCAACCGCAAAAATATCACACACCCTTAGATGGACACCGCTATAAGGACTCTGAGGCTTGAGACTAGCAAGAGGGGGAGGCCCAATACCCCTCGCCATCTCAATTCAGCAGGAAGTAGCCAGAAAGACCTTGACGCCCCTATTCTCAAAGAATTGGGCCTCCCATCTCTTGAGGGGGGAATGTTAGGTAGTTAGAATAGGGAAAAGCAGTCCAAAATGGCAGTGGCTAAAAGACAAGAAAGGAAAAAACCCGCAAAAATAGAACAGAGGAAGGTCAAAGGTCCGAGGACCGGAGTGAGGACTTCAGGTAGAATGGCACTCCTGGCTAAGCCCGATTTGCATAGGACAGGCCCAGGGGGAAGAAAAAAACATAAAAAGAGGAGCCAAAGGGCTTTCTCTTTTTTTCTCTCTCTCTCTCTTTCTCTCTCTCTCTCTGTCTCTCTCTCTCTCACTGGGGCGCTCTTCTCTTTGCATCTTTGGATTGATGTGCCCTCATGCCTCAAAGATGGATTTTCCTGCTGTCTTCTAAATAGAGCTGTAACACTGAGTGTAACACTGATTTGTCTAAGAGCTATAACACAGTCGGTTCAAGACCTGAGAGCTGTGACACTCCGAGGGGGCTTTAATGTCCGTCACTCCAAATCTTTGTTGTGATGAGACAAAAACTGAGGAGTGTACACTCGCCTGACACTCACTCACCTAACCTTGAGGCCACCATACTTTTCATATTCATGCATGAAGTATCAACAGAAGTATCCTTACTGTTAAAGCCACTTGGCATTTGTTCTATGTTTCTCGCAGTCAAAATCTTCTTAACAGATAAAGTTTCAAGCGCTAATGAAATTAAAATGCTAATAAACTTGTACTAAATAAAAATGAGAACAGAAGTGCAGGTAAACTTGTGTTGAGAATATGTGGGATGTTTTTAAGTGTTAGTATTTAATGCAGAATTTTATAATTCAGAGCATATTGCTATGTGTATGCTTCAAGATGAAAACTGACAGAATATAGAAATACAAATTTTGAAACTAGTGAAAGAACATCTTCTGAATGAACATGATGAGAAACAAGAAAGAAAAGAGGATTTAGACGTGAAAGCAGTGAAGTATGAATCATCAGAAGAAAAAATGTAGGGAAAAACAAGGTTTTCAAACAACACTATTTTGATAGATCTCATAGAGTATGAATGATTTACCACAAACACACACAAACAAAAGGACTTTCTTGGCGGTATGCCAGCCTGTAGGTATGGCATGGGTTCTGCTTTTCAAAGAACCAGGTGCTATAGAAATACTCGCATTGGTTCAAAGAAAAAAGAAAACCCTCAGCATTTAGCTAGCATACTTTACAATGCCAAGATCATTTCAAATCAATTAAAGTGTTAAAGATGTTGCATAGACAAGACATTCACAAAAATCCAATCTTTGTTATTTAATGTGAGAAAAAGAGATCACTTCACTGGAAACATTTTGCCTGCCAAACAAGCTAGTTCTGTTTTATAAAAATCAGGAGGCCATTTGCACTCACAAATGCACAATCCCTGGAGCACTAAGCAGTTACTGACACAGAAATTTTGAAAGTAATAGTATTCAGATAAATGGAATCTCAAAGCTATCAGATAAACAATTGGACCAAATGCTATGCCCTTAACATTCTTCACGTACAAGACCATAACAAAGTACGAACTTGTTTGTCCAAAAGACATAATCTTGATTGTCCATATAAATGAAAGACAAGGACACAATAAAATGTCTTTATGTCATTTGTCAGTGTGTCAGTTCAGTTCAGTTCAGTTCAGTCACTCAGTTGTGTCCGACTCTTTGTGACCCTATGGACTGCAGCACGCCAGGCTTCCCTGTCCATCACCAACTCTCAGAGCTTGCTCAAACTCATGTCCATTGAGTCGGTGATGCCATAGAACCATCTCATCCTCTGTCATCCCCTTCTCCTCCTGCCTTCAATCTTTCCCAGCATCAGGATCTTTTCTAATGAGTCATTTCTTCACATCGGTGGCCAAAGTATTTGAGTTTCAGCTTCAGCATCAGTCCTTCCAATGAATATTCAGGACTGATTCCCGTTAGGATGGACTGGTTTGATCTCTTTGTAGTCTAAGGGACTCTTAGGAGTCTTCTCCAACACCACAGTTCAAAAGTATCAACTCTTCACCACTCAGCTTTCTTTATAGTCCAACTCTTACATCCATCCATACTTGACTACTGGAAAAGCCATAGCTTTGACTAGATGGGCCTTTGTCGGCAAAGTAATGTCTCTGTTTTTTAATATGTTGTCTAGATTGGTCATAGCTTTTCTTCCGAGGAGAAAGCATCTTTTAGTTTCATGGCTGCAGTCACCATCTGCAGTGATTTTGGAGCCCAAGAAAATAAAGTCTGTCAGTGTTTCCGTTGTCTCCCCATCTAGTTGCCATGAAGTGATGGGACTGGATGCCATGATCTTAGTTTTCTGAATGCTGAGCTTAAGCCAACTTTTTCACTCTCCTCTTTCACTTTCATCAAGAGGCTCTTTAGTTCTTCACTCTGCCATAAGGGTGGTGTCATCTGCATATCTGAAGTTCTTCATATTTCTCCCAGCAATCTTGATTCCAGCCTGTGCTTCATCCAGCCCAGCATTTTGCATATACTCTGCATATAAGTTAAATAAGCAGGGTGACAATATACAACCTTGAAATACTCCTTTCCCTATTTGGAATCAGTGTGTTGTTCCATGTCTAGTTCTAACTGTTGCTTCTTGAACTGCATACAGATTTCTCAGGAGGCAGGTCAGGTATTTCCATCTATTTCAGAATTTTCCAGTTTGTTGTGATCCACACAGTCAAAGGCTTTGGTTCAATTAAGCAGAAATAGGTGTTTTTCTCAAACTCTCTTGCTTTTTCTATGATTCAATGGATGTTGGCAATTTGATCTCTGGTTTCTCTGTCTTTTCTAAATCCAGCCTGAACATCTGGAAGTTCACAGTTCATGTACTGTTGAAGCCTGGCTTGGAGAATTTTGAGCATTACTTTGCTAGTATGTCAATGACTCCATAAAATAGTTTCCAGAGATATTAATCAGTAGAGCTCTGTTGCTAAACAACTGGAAGGAAGTATGTATTGAATTATATCTCAAACTAAATGTAGTAAAACCTAATATTGGCTAGTCAAAAGTGTGCTTCTTAGTCCTATGGTATCCATTCCCCAATACAAGCATCATAAAAGGTTAAGTAAGCAAGTGTTAGTCGCCCAGTCATGCCCAACTCCTTGTGACCCCATAGACTGTAGCCCACCTGGCTCTTCTGTCCACAAGATTTTCCAGGCAAGGATACTGGAGTGGGTTGCCATTTCCTTCTCCAAGGGATCTTCGTGACCCAGGGATCGAACCCAGGTCTCCTGCACTGCAGGCATATTCTTTACCGATTGAGCTACAAGGGAAGAACCATAAAAGGCTAATTAATCATAAAACTGCTTTCACCCTTTACATCCTCTTTCTCCCCACCAATATGCCTGCAACAAGCAAAACATGAACTGGAAAAGGAGGAAGGGAAACTTGCTGAATGATTTTTAAGTGGAAGCTGTGCTTTCAATAAGAATTAAGCTGATGATATATTCAAAGTAGAGGTGTCCTGCAGTCCACAGTTTTAGACTTTCTTTTCCCATATTTGCAGCACCACTGTCTTTCTGTTTTTAATTCTAAGGTCTTATAGGTCTTGATCTAAGGTTGTCTGAGATAAAATGATGGAGGATCTTTAATGCTTGATAAGAAATCTGGGTTTGACATTACAGATCTGTGCTGTCCAGTACACTAGTTATAAAACACTTATGACCATTTACATTTCAATTAATTGAAACTCAGCACAATTTAAAGTTCAGTACCTTAGTTTCACAAGCCGTGTCTCAAATGCTCAATGGCCACGTGTAGCTTGTAGCTACCTCATGGGATGGAACAGGTTATGGACTATTTCTGTGATCATAGAAAGTTTTGTTGGACAGAACTACAATGGAGAATCAATGGAAACTTGAGCAGAAGGCTGATGCTAACTGCTCATGTGTGATAGCCCCACAGCATATAGAGTGGTGTGTATGTGACGGGTCTGTTTCTCAGCCAGTATCATGTTATTTTGATTACAGTAATTTTAGAATAGATTTAATTTCCTTTTATATTGTCTTGGATATTTTCATATTATGTGTACATATTCTATTTTTATAAACATAGAAAATACTGTGGAAGTTAGACATTATTCTGATACTGATTACTTTGGGTTCTGTTAGCACGTGGAACAGGAAAGCTGGGATTTAATTAATATTTTATTTTAGATCTCTGAAATGTTTTACTTACTGTGACAAAGAAAAACACATGAGTGTTATTTCTATAAAATGAAATAAATGATATACTCATTGCCTCACCACATTTGTTCTTTTAAAAAAGTTCTCAGGGAAGATAATTAGGTACCCAGTTGAATGTAGATATTTTATAGTTTAAAGGGATGTATATTCTTTTTTTCTATATAGAGGGTCCAAAATAATATTATATCAAACTCCCTTTCTTAGAGGACAATGAAATACAATGTTGCTTATATTCCACTTTCTGTGAATGAACTATATTAGATGAAAAAAAAATCAGATAATTGGGGTCACTTCAGGAAACAATTGGATAAAATTAATGATCTATTGTGTTGGTCTCAGTTCTGGAAGGCCCATGCTTTATTTAGCCACTTCAAGCACACGAGAGTAAAATTCTTCTTATTCAAGTATATTTAAGAGGATATTTATAAGCCATTCTTAGGAAATAATTCTAATGGATTACAGCCATAACTAGCGTTAGAAGTTCTTCTTTCCAAGATTATTTTCCAATAATGCTGTTCAAAAGAACAACTTTATTTGAGGATAGTAATTTCATTTTCTGTCTGAATGTTATCCACACCTTAGTGTTTCATATCCTCACACATATGTGATTGAGTTTCAACTGATGCCACTTGAATTCACTTCTAAAATGGAGGAATTCTAGCACTCTTTCATACCTCATGGAGCTTTCTCTTTTCTCTTCTACCAGGTTATGGAGAAGAAGGCTACAAAAATCCATTCCCTAGTAGTGAAGTTAGTAATGCTGAATTGATTTGATAGGGGTGATGAACATTGAAATGCAAGTATATTAGAGTGAATCAACAGAGTGAAGTATTCTTGACAGTGCTCATTCATTTCACAAGGTACTCAATCAACTATGAAATGTAAATGTTACTAGAGTCATGAATTTTTCCTCTGAAGCAATCGGGACAATCTATTACAGGATATTTCACGCTATATGGATACTCTTGAGTTTTTAATATACATAGTAATTTCCTAGAATGCAGTACCTACCCATAACAAAAATAAACTGATAAATAGACAACCAAAAGATAGAGGGTAAGGAAACCAGAGTTTGGTAAAGAAATCATTGCCAGCTTCTGGGCAAGATAATGACAAGGGCAGACTTTTATCTTCCAGCTTTCAAATTCTGATTGTGATGCCCAATACCATATTTGTTTTAAATGGGAAAGAGGAAAAAATTCCACATTAGCAATAAAAAGTAAAGATGCATACTGGCCATATGTAAGATATTTTTTGAAACATTTCTGTTAAAAGTAATACAGATAGAATGGTATTAAAGGAAGTCATGGAGTGCCAATGTCAAATATCCTCTTTTAAAGAGCAATGTATTCATAATACAGTAAAGAAAACAGTGATAAATTACTAACACCATCCTCTGAAATTCAGAAATATTAGGGTTAAACTTGAAGTCCAGGCATTGTATCATTAGGAGCATAACCTCATGTATATGGACCAAAATATTTGGACCATATCAAGGGCAAAACAAATTATAGAACTATGAGCAGCCAACACTGCATCTTGTTCCCTACACCAAGAAAGAAAAACATTTAGAATAGTGCCCAGTGCAAATAGTTTGAATGAACACATGAAATTTAAAAATAGAAACAAACCTGCAACCTGGCACTGACTTGGGGACTGAAAAACAAAGATGAGAGGTGATGTTCATGCTCTGCGGCTAAGAAAGATTAACAAAATAGAGCAGAGGATGAAATGCAATGGCCAGAAATCACCAAGGAGAGGCCAGAAACAGCAATTCAGATTCAGTCACTCAAATATTACTTGTACTTGGCTCTGGAGGTAGACTGTAACAAAAGACATAGTCTTTGCCTTCTTAAAACTTATAGCCTTTTAGAGGGGACAGGCATTAAATAATCACTGAGAGAATTTATAGGATTCTATTAGCAGCTATAACAGGAGGAGCTAATTTTAACTGGCAGGCAAGGTCATGGGAAACCTTTGAGAGACTGACACTTAAAATGAGACCTGAAGGATGAAGAGTTGTTAGGAGGCAGACAGGTGGGGAGAAAACACATTTCATGGAGGAAAGGATTTATGCAAAGTCCTGAGCTAGGAAGAAACTTGATGTATTTAAGGCCCCAAAAGGACGACAGTGAGAGATGACAGAGACAGCTGATCCTGGAGAGGTAGGCGCAGGACAGATAATGTTGAGTTCTGTGAGTTTAAAGTTGTTTTTTTTTTCCAAAGTAAAATGAATAGCCACTGAAGAATTTAAACAAGGGAGTGACATGATGCTATCTACATTTTAGGATTACTCTGAGTAATCATTGTCTCAATAATTCATAGTGGGGAATGGCAAACAGTTATTAAAATTTGTAAGCACTTACTGAGACCTCAGAAATTATTTGGGAAACAACTACACTATCTTCACATGCATTGAATGGGAGCCTAAATTACTTCATTCCTATGACAGAGGAGTTATTTCAAAACCCTTGAGGTTTGGGAAGATATCAGAGTTACACTATTATATTGTAACTTTTTCCATTTATTACTTGATCTATACAGGAGATATTAGTGAGAAAACCATATCTATTTTGATTTAGCCTAAGACTAAGAAAGTATAGACAGTCCTCTGTGGATGACCAAACATAGAAAAATTACCACACTCAAGGAAAGAAGCTCTTATTTACACTATATTCTTTTTTTGAAAAATTAAAACTACCTATTTCAAATAATAAAATTCCTACAAAAAACAGAAAACCACTCTAAAATTTTCTTGAGTCATGTGCAAAGTAAAAGAAGCCATTTTTACTATGAAACTAATAGTCAGTCAGTCAGTTCAGTCACTTAGTCGTGTCTGACTCTTTGCGACCCAATGAATCACAGCACACCAGGCCTCCCTGTCCATCACCAACTCCTGGAGTTCACTCAAAGTCGTGTCTATCGAGTCAGTGATGCCATCCAGCCATCTCATCCTCTGTTGTCCCCTTCTCCTCCTGCCCCCAATTCCTCCCAGCATCAGAGTCTTTTCCAATGAGACAACTCTTTGCATGAGGTGGCCAAAGTACTGGAGTTTCAGCTTTAGCTTCATTCCTTCCAAAGAACACCCAGGGCTGATCTCCTTGCAGACCAAGGGACTCTCAAGAGTCTTCTCCAACACCACAGTTCAAAAGCATCAATTCTTTGGTGCTCAGCCTTCTTCACAGTCCAACTCTTACATCCATACATGACCACTGGAAAAACCATAGCCTTGACTAGATAGACCTTAGTTGGCAAAGTAATGTCTCTGCTTTTGAATATGCTATCTAGGTTGGTCATAACTTTTCTTCCAAGGAGTAAGTAGTATGTGTTAAATTCTTATTACTGTTTAATAAATTAACACAAAGTTATGACTTAAGTAACACAAATTTATCCTCTTATGGAGCTGGAGGTTAGAAATCTTAAAATCAAGATGAGAGTAGGTTGTGTTCCTCTGGACACTGTAGGGGAGGGTCAGTTTCCTTGAGTTTTCTAGCTTCCATAGGCTGCCTACACTCTTTGGCCTGTGGTTCCATGTTTTGCTTTTAGAGCCTAGCAGTGTAGCATCTTCCAGTATTCCTCTCTGGTTCTGATTTTCCTGATCTCTCTTATATGGACCTTTGATAATACATTGCACCAACCCAGATAATCCAGAATGATGTTTCCTTCTCAAGATCCTTAACATAATCACGTTTACAAGTTCTTTTGCCATGTAAAGTAACATTCACAGTTTCCAGGGATCAGAACATGGACATCTTTAGTGGGTGTGCAGCGGTGGTGTGTCATTATTCTAACTACCACAAAGCATTCTAGAAAAAAATTCTCATGGATCAAAGATTAAAAAAAAATTAAAAACACATAACATAATTCTAAATTACAAAGCAAAGCTGTAAGTAACCCAAGTTGTTACATCTGAAAAGGCAATATTAGTAATATAGAAGATAAACTTACAAAAATATTTTAGAATTCAAAAGAAAGGATAACAAGCTTCAGAGATAAGGGAAAATATCCACAATATGGCAGGACAAAAATCTACTTACCAGCGATTAAATGAACCTCAAAGATTACTCTCTAAGACTTTAAATAAAGGAAGAAAAAGAATCGACCACAGAGCTAAAAATAAAATGATTTTGACTTAAGATTGCTAAACCCAGTCAAGATATTCTTATGCATGATGATGCAAATGGAGATATCATCAAATAAGTAAAAGTCAGAATATATACTAGCAAATCGACTTGAATAAAGTGTCTATGGACATGGAGGAAAAAAATACTAAAATAAGTCAAAAGTAAGAACAAAGGTTTTTTTCTATCTATTCATAACTGTACCACCAATGGAAGAAAATTTCATTGGCTGGACAACTTGAAGGGAAAACTGCTCTCTAGAATTAAGAAAAATATGAAGTTCTTGAAGATATACAGGAGTAAGATAGGAGAAAGAAAGAACATGAAAACCAGAGAGATGGTATGAAGCTGGATATTGAATGAAATAAGAGATCGTTATGGAGACGTTGGCTATAGGAGAAACCAAAGATCGTTCAAGAATGATAATGTCTACTGTTTCACTTAAAGTTGTTTGAGTTGCTGTGATTTCAACTTCTCTTTTACCTTCCTCCCATTTGTTTCCCAGTTTGTGCGAGGGTGTAAATTGAAGAATTCATGTCTACATCTGAGCAAATGTGACTCAAATCAGAAATGAAACATGAAGAAGTAACATACCAGAAGTAGCCATGAGAATGCAAGCCCCTAAAAATCCATAGAAATTTTAAAGGGTGGATCTGGAAAGACTGGAAAGCACCTGGTTATCATTTCAATTGCATGTAAATTATAAAAATTACAGTTGGAATATAATGGTAGTAGCCATTGATGATTTGAACTCCGAATAAGTAGTTTAAATATCATTTTAAATGTATTTAAAAGATTTCTTTATTTGACCTCTCAACTTTAGCAATTTTTTCCTCCACTCCTACTGAAGTCAAGTCAACTGAAGTCAGTTACTCTGAAGGGAGGTAGGAAATTGGCAATCATACCTTTGGTGTCATCACCTCACCAAAAAAATGCATTCTTTCCCATCTCAGGTCTCTTCCTTGGGCTTCCATAATATCAATAATTTCCTGGCGCTTCTTCTAGTCTACTGGCTATTCATTCTAAATGTACTTTGCTTAATCTGTCTCAACTCAGCCTTTATTCAGGGCTCAGACACTGATCATCTTTTATTCTATCTAGTACCAAAGCTTTAAATGCAATGTATATGTTGTAGACTTCAAAATTTATATCCTCAGCTGTTTCAGTTACCATTTGGAGTGATAAACAATCCAAACTTAGTGGCATAAAACAAGTGTTATCTTACTAAGCTCACATATTCTGTGTGTCAGAGACTTAGAGAGGATGGCATGCCCTTGTTGGGTGATTTGCAGGCTAGGGGTGACTCACAGCCTGAGGGCTAGCACCATCTGAAGGTCTGATCACTCAGGTGTTTGGACTAGAAGACCCGACTGATGACTCTAGAGCTCAAATAATATTCTACAAGGACAAATACAACGATTAAGTGTCTTGTGAGACGTTTGTCTTGGAACATCAGAAAGCATTGTTAGCAGCCAGAAGAATGTGCCTTCTTCTTCCAGATACTCAAGGAAAGTTGGATGACTGTAAAAGGTAACAATCAATAGCCAAAGATAACTGTAGACCAGGAGCTAAACACATCTCAGAGCCAAAGTGTCCATTCTGACACAAAATCAAAAGTGAAAACTCCTAAGGACCTCAATATGACAAGGAAAGCAGCCTGTGTCTGCCTAAGCTTAGCAAATTGAACAATCAAGTCATGAGAAAAGACAGTGGCTAAGAAAAGAATATAGGGGAAGATCTCTCAAACCAGCCATACTGCTAGCTCCTGGTTAAGTCTGCATTTGGTTAGTATAGAATTACTTAACTTTCTTCCTAAATGTTAGTAAAAGTTTCTTTCGTAACATCCGTTTCTATTTCAATTGATGCAAAGCACAAAGCTCCCATCTGAACAACGTTAAAAAGGGAAATCAAGACTTTGAGAGTTGAAGTCCAAACTGCCTGTGAGGAAACCAGTCTAAAAACAAAATAATGGTAGATGCTGGCCATATAGGTGAAGGATATGGAAGGTGGAGAAAAACTGGAGATGAAGTTATATAGATCACTTCATGCCCAGAGGTTTCCATTTTATTTTTTTCCCCTCTACCTGCTTTGTAATAGAAATAGAAAGCAGTCCATCAGCTTCCATAGAGCTTCTTAGACTTTTAAAGGAACTCCTTCAGATATGGAGATGACTTATATGCAGAGTACATCATGAGAAATGCCAGACTGGATGAAGCACAAGCTGGAATCAAGATTGCCGGGAGAAATATCAATCACCTCAGATATGCAGATGACACCACCCTTATGGCAGAAGGTGAAGGAGAACTAAAGAGCCTCTTGAAGAAAGTGAAAGAGGAGAGTGAAAAAGCTGGCTTAAAACTCAACATTCAGAAAACTAAGATCATGGCATCCGGTCCCATCACTTCATGGTAACTAGATGGGGAAACAGTGGAAACCGTGACAGACTTTCTTTTTTGGGCGTCAAAATCACTGCAGATGCAGCCATGAAACTAAGACATTTTCTCCTTGGAAGAGAAGCTATGACCAACCTAGACAGCATATTAAAAAGCAGAGATATTACTTTGTGAACAAAGGTCCATCTAGTCAAGGCTATGGTTTTTCCAGTAGTCATGTATGGATGACTTGGACTATAAGGAAAGCTGAGTGCTGAAGAATTGATGCTTTTGAACTGTGGTGTTGGAGAAGACTCTTGAGAGTCCCTTGGACTACAAGGAGATCCAACTAGTCCATCCTAAAGGAGATCAGTCCTGAGTGTTCATTGGAAGGACTGATGCTGAAGCTGAAGCTCCAATACTTTGGCCACCTGATGAGACTCATTAGAAAAGACCTTGATGCTGGGAAAGATTGAGGGCAGGAAGAGAAGGGGATAACAGAGGACAGGATGGCTGTATGGCATCACTGACTCAATGGACATGAGTTTGAGCAAATTCCAGGAGATGGTGAAGAACAAGGAAGCCTGGAATGCGGCAATCCATGGGGTCACAAGGAGTCAGATATGACTGAGTGACAACAACAACAAATACTGAATAGACTTCTCAGCTAGCTTTTTTGGAGTTATTGGTTGACTAAACTGGGGGCTTCCCTGATAGCTCAGTTGATAAATAATCTGCCTGCAATGCAGGAGACCCCAGTTCAATTCCTGGATCGGAAAGACCCCTTGGAGAAGGGATAGGCTACCCACTCCAGTATTCTGGCCTGGAGAATTCCATGGACTGTATGGTCCATGGGGTCACAAAGAGTCGGACACAACTAAGCGAATGAACTGAACTGAATCTTTGTTATAGAGTGTTAGTAAACAGGATCTATAGCCAAGACCAGGAAATGATGTTAATAGCTGTCTCTAGGAACGCTGGAGTATGAAGCACTTGATTGGGATTCGTAGATATCCCAAGGTAAAAATTTCCTCTGTAATGAATTCTAAGAGTAGCTGTAAACCCAGAGGTAGCAGTGTGATAGTTCCCATTACATTAAAGACCTAGATTATGAGATTGTTTGAGCTCTTTTTAACAGCAGTCACTGTCTCTCTTACCAGGCCATTCTTCCTTTGAATCTAGCCCCAGCCATGGTATTTCACTCCTCCACTAGATAGACATATACTGTAGCCTTACCTCATTTTATTAGAACTCTGTTATTCAGCTACATCAAATTATTCTTAAGACTTCTGTTTTAAAAAATTTGCCTTTTTCAGTTTTTTAAAAATAAAAGTAGACTGGAAAACTGAACCAAGTATCACTAGATCAACAAGATTATTATTATTTTTTCTAATTTTAATAAAAAGCTTAACATATTTTTCCTACTAACAGTTTTATTCACCTGGAGAATTTTGTCCCTTTGCTTTGATTATCTTTGACCAAAATTCACTAGATCATTTGTTTGCCCATTTGGACATTTGGAAATGATAAAGAGTTTTAATGCCTAATTCTTGAAAAAGATATAGGCTGTGGTTTATTTTTCTTCTCTAACTTAAGGGAAGCTTCTATCCCCACGAGCTGTTGGTGGCATCAGTGGTGACACCAGTCACAGCTGGCCACTTGGTGTACTCCCCACGTGTGTTAGGTTCACTTCCTTCATGCACTTCCTGTGCATCAACCATCTCCAGTGATGCTGTGCTGCCAACATGCCCATTTTCCACACCCCCGAAAGCACCAAATGCTATGCGATTTCACAACCATACAGCTGTACTTAATGAAAGCATGACAAAGGTCCAGTTGAAATCTGATTTGAAAATTTTATGAAATTTACAGGAGACAAATCCAGACTATTTGTGAAAACAGCTTATCTCAAACACTTATTATAAAAACTTGTTGTTTCAATGGTAAAATAAAAAATAAAATAAAATACTGGCCACATTCATGGAAATACAAGCACATCTGTTCACCGTTTTATTTCTCTTTACTTATGTAGCCATTCCTATTATCCTCTGTCATATCCCATGTTGGATACTTATACTTCTATATATTTTGTAGATGGAGCCAGTATTGTTTTCTTAGTCTGAAAAGCTTATGAGAATACTTTATCAATAATTTTATCAGTATTAGAATCAATATTTATTTATATACCTTGATTCAGATGTACAAAAAGTAATTTTTATTTATACAGTTGACAAACTATAATTGACTCTTCTCTTTATCTCTCAGCTCCGATTTCCACATTAGCTTCCAAATCCAGCAATCTCTTTTATACTCTTTCCAACACTCCCTCCATCACTCTCTCTAACATGTGACCCAAACAGAAATCATTATTTTGTTATTAATAAGTAGGGGAAACCATGTCTCTTGTTGTTTAAAAGACTCCTTATGATGTATATTCTGTCATCTTAGATGCTATGTTATCCATCATAGCTGTCGCTCTCATGCTATAGAAATTGTCTCATCACTGCTCATTCCTGTTGCAAGACCTAGTTGTAATTTGAATACTGTGGGATTTTGTGTTCATAGAGTTCATATGAGAGGTGTTTTGTCTTCACATATAACCCTGAATTCTCACTGGCCTCCACTGACATTTTTCTCATTCTGCTGGCTTACTGGGCATCCTGAATTGGGTGTCCTTAGATCTGGAACATAATGGGATGGAGTCTCTAGACAATTATTAAGGGAAAATATTTAAAAGGGAAGGACACCCTTAATTTGCATTAGATGGTACTGTCAATTCAGTTCAGTTGCTCGTTGTGTCCAACTCTTTGCGACCCCATGAATGTCAGGACTCCAGGCCTCCCTGTCCATCACCAACTCCCGGAGTTCACTCAGACTCATGTCCATCAAGTCGGTGATGCCATCCAGCCATCTCATCCTCTGTCATTCCCTTCTCCTCCTGCCCCCAATCCCTCCCAGCATCAGGGTCTTTTCCAATGAGTCAATTCTTTGCATGAGGTGGCCAAAGTATTGGAGTTTCAGCTTCAGTATCATTCCTTCCAAAGAAATCTCAGGGCTGATCTCCTTTAGGATGGACTGGTTGGATCTTGCAGTCCTAGGGACTCTCAAGAGTCTTCTCCAACACCACAGTTCAAAAGCATCAATTCTTCAGTGCTCAGCTTTCTTCACAGTCCAACTCTCACATCCATACATGACCAGTGGAAAAACCGTAGCCTTGACTAGACGTATCATGTTGGGAAAGTAATATCTCTGCTTTTCAATATACTATCTAGGTTGGTCATAACTTTCCTTTCAGTAGTAAGCGTCTTTTAATTTCATGGCTGCAATCACCATCTGCAGTGATTTTGGAGCCCCAAAAAATAAAGTCTGATGCTGTTTCAATTGTTTCCCATCTATTTGCCATGAAGTGATGGGACCGGATGCCATGATCTTAGTTTTCTGAATGTTGAACTTTAAGCCAACTTTTTCACTCTCCTCTTTCACTTTCATCAAGAGGCTTTTTAGTTCCTCTTCACTTTCTGCCATAAGGGTGGTGTCATCTGCATATCTGAGGTCATTGATATTTCTCCCGGCAATCTTGATTCCAGTTTGTGCTTCCTCCAGCCCAGCATTTCTCATGATGTACTCTGCATATAAGTTAAATAAGCAGGGTGACAATATACAGTCTTGACGTACTCCTTTTCTTATTTGGAACCAGTCTGTTGTTCCATGTCTAGCTGTAACAGTTGCTTCCTGACCTGCATATAGGTTTCCCAAGAGGCAGGTCAGGTGGTCTGGTATTCCCATCTCTTAAAGAATTTTCCACAGTTTATTGTGATCCACACAGTCAAAGGCTTTGGCATAGTCAATAAAGCAGAAATGGATGTTTTTTCTGGAACTCTCTTGCTTTTTCCATGATCCAGCGGATGTTGGCAGTTTGATCTCTGGTTCCTCTGCCTTTCCTAAAACCAGCTTGAACGTCTGGAAGTTCACGGTTCATGTATTGCTGAAGCCTGGCTAGGATTATTTGGAGCATTACTTTACTAGCGTGTGAGATGAGTGCAATTGTGCAGTAGTTTGAGCATTCTTTGGCATTGCCTTTCTTTGGGATTGGAATGAAAACTGACATTTTCCAGTCCTGTGGCCACTGCTGAGTTTCCCAAATTTGCTGACATATTGAGTGCAGCACTTTCACAGCATCATCTTTCAGGATTTGAAATAGCTCAACTCGAATGCCATCACCTCCACTAGCTTTGTTCATAGTGATACTTTCTAAGGCCCACTTGACTTCACATTCCAGGGTGTCTGGCTCTAGGTGAGTGATCACAGCATCATGATTATCTTGGTTGTGAAGCTCTATTTTGTACAGTTCTTCTGTGTATTCTAGCCACCTCTTAATATCTTCTGCTTCTGTTAGGTCCATACAATTTCTGTCCTTTATCCAGCCCATCTTTGCATAAAATATTCCCTTGGTATCTCTAATTTTCTTGAAGAGATCTCTAGTCTTTCCCATTCTGTTGTTTTCCTCGATTTCTTTGCATTGATCCCTGAGGAAGGCTTTCTTATCTCTCCTTGCTGTACTTTGGAACTCTATTCAGATGCTTATATCTTTCCTTTTCTCCTTTGCTTTTTGCTTCTCTTCTTTTCACAGCTATTTGTAAGGCCTCCCCAGACAGCCATTTTGCTCTTTTGTATTTCTTTTCCATAGGGATGGTCTTGATCCTTGTCTCTTATACAATGTCATGAACCTTAGTCCATAGTTCATCAGGCACTCTATCTATCAGATCTAGTCCTTTAAATCTATTTCTCACTTCCACTGTATAATCATAAGGGATTTGATTTAGATCATACCTGAATGGTCTAGTGGTTTCCCCCACTTTCTTCAATTTGAGTCTGAATTTGGCAATAAGGAGTTCATGATCTGAGCCATAGTCAGCTCCTAGTCTTATTTTTGCTGACCGTATAGAGCTTCTCCATCTTTGGCTGCAAAGAATATAATCAATCTGATTTTGGTGTTGGCCATCTGGTGATGTCAATGTGTAGAGTCTTCTCTTGTGTTATTGGAAGAGGGTGTTTGTTATCACCAGTGTTTCTTGGCAAAACTCTATTAGCCTTTGCTCTGCTTCACTCCGTACTCCAAGGTCAAATTTGCCTGTTACTCCAGGTGTTTCTTGACTTCCTACTCTTGCATTCCAGTCCCCTATAATGAAAAGGACATCTTTTTTGGGTGTTAGTTCTAAAAGGTCTTGTAGGTCTTCATAGAACCGTTCAACTTCAGCTTCTTCAGGGTTATTGGTATGAATCTGCAAATGTTAGTGAGCTTTACCTACCCTACGGCTACATGGTTTTAAATTTCTTTATAAAAAAGTAATAATAAGTTAGATGGTACTATAGTTTAACTTATTATCACTTTTTTAATATAGAAATTTAAAAGTATATAGCCATAGGGTAGCTAAAACTCACTAACATTTGCAGATTCATACGTCTTCAGCAGTTAACAAAGATTTCTCTTTAGCTGTTAGCTTATAAGAAAAATTAAATGGTTCTTTCATTCCATTAACGTCAATATAGTTTACAAATTAAATGGAAGTATATTTACTCTCCAAAACACTGCACACTCCATACTGACAGGCTTAATTCATGACCTGTAAATTATTTTTTACCTGAAAACCTATTTTTCACTCTTTCATATTTTATAGGAAGAGTGCTGTGGATCTGTTGTCTTCAGGAGTCATATCAATGTTCTTTAGCCAAATATATAAAATGTTTTCATGTTACAGAAATTAATTATATAAATTTCATGTTAAACTGTCCCCCTCCCTCTTTATCTTTTTCTCTTTCACACACTTGTTTTTGGTCTCATTGGCAACACATTGACATTTCAATAATCTCAGCAATGGAAAGATTTTCTGTTATTCTCTCAGAAAGAAAAATGTGCTAGGTACATCTCTATGACATAATAGAAGTGAAACAGAGAAAGCTGAACGAGGGAAGACTTGCAGTAGTTGAAGTCATAGAAGAGTCGCGTTTTATTTCATTTACACTAGTTTTATAGAACAGTAATACATGAAGGGTACTCATCTATGCTGAAATCACAGAGAGCATTGCAAACTGATGAATGTTTACTACACATTATAAATTAGATGAAAAGTGCCTAGAAGTATGGGAATAAATGTTAGGTAAAGGAGGCACTACTTGGAAAGGCTAATAGAGGAACCAGTGATCTGCAAAGGTCAGGCAAAATGTTTTTGAGTGTCTCTAAGCAGAAGCTTACCTTTCCATAAAAGCCACTCAACTGTCATCCCTTCTCTGGTAAGCTGAACCAACCTTGAAAAACACTAGGAAAAAGGCTTCCAAGATATCAGAGCATCTTTAATCCAGCTAGGGGATTCATTCTGTCCCTGAAAAAAGTTCATGCCACTGTTCCCAGCTGTCCTCAGCTCTGAGACAGGTAAGAAGATAAATGCATGAGCATAATTGACCTAAAAGCCCTAAGCAATGAACATAAAGGCAGATAAAAGACTTGGAAATAATTAAGATATAGCAAATATTTTAATTAAAAAAATTGGCCTATGATTTTCTCTTTTTGTGTGATTCTTCAGTTTGGGCTTTCTCTAGAATTGGCCTTTTTATACATTTTATACATATAAATTCACTTCCCTGGTGGCTCAGATGGTAAAGCATCTACCTACAATGTGGGAGACCCGGGTTCGGTCCCTGGGTCGGGAAGATCCCCTGGAGAAGGAAATGGCAACCCAGTCCAGTGTTCTTGCCTGGAGAATCCCATGGACGGAGGAGCCTGGTTGGCTACTATCCATGGGGTGGCAGAGTCAGAGACGACTGAGCGACTTCCGAAGAATAGCCATACATATAATTTTATTTTATTTTTAATGAATGTTTTATTTTAATTGGAGGCCAATTACTTTACAATATTTTGGTGGTTTTTGCCATACATTGACATGAATCAGCCATGGGTGTACATGTGTTCCCCTGTCCTGAACCTGTCTCATCTCCTTCCCCATCCTATCCCTCTGGGTTGTCCCAGTGCACCGGCTTTTAGTGCCCTATTTCATGCATTGAACTTGGACTGGTCATCTGTTTCACATACAGTAATACACGTATTTCAATGTATTCTCTCAAATTATCCCACCCTCACCTTCTCCTACAGAGTCCAAAAAGTCTGTTCTGTACATCTTTGTCTCTTTTGCTGTCTTGCATATAGGGTCGTCGTTACCATGTTTCTAAATTTCTTACATATGTGTTAATACATTGTAGAAATGGTTTTTGAACGCTTCTTAGAAAATCAAATGAAAGGAGGAAACCACAATGAGAGCAACAGTAATGGTTTACCACATATTGAGCTATTAATATGTTCCAGGCCCTGTTCTAATTGCTTTCTAGATATTAATTCATTTAATAGTCAAAAAAAGAAAAAAATGAAGTTTATATATACATGTAGCTTCCACAAAGTTGCTGTCACATAAAAAATTATGTTATACTTTAAGAGCTTAGTATTTTATGAGTCAGGTCTTTATGAGAGTATCAAAACCTTGAAATAAAATGTCTTTTAAGGTATTCAGCCCTTACTTAGGTAACAGATTTGCTTCAATGGGTCAGGGCATAGGCTATCTAGGAATAAATTTGGACAGGTTCAATTTTAGAACAAACACTTCCAAAATAAAACATCAAGAAAGCCATGATTCTCTTTCTGACCAAAAATAAATTAGAATTGTTAAAATCAATGAGCGTGTCTTCTCCATGGGTTGAACATCATATATCCACTGAGTTTAGATTCCCAGTAACAAATGATGTCACTCTATCAAGTGCTTTAATACTTCTAACAGAATGAAACAACACACACAAACTACTACTTATTCCTGATTTATTCTGATTTCTAAGCCTATTATTTCAACCTCTAAATTGGAAATATCTGTCCAGAACTCTCAAGCTATTCACAAGTGTGAGTAGTGCTTGTCAAGCTGAGACCTACTCACACTGACCACATTTCCAGCCTAAATGTATATTTATCTCAGAATCTGTTCTTGTGTCTCCCTATCTCTAGATTTTAAATATTTAAAATGTTTCTCCCTAGGTAGCTATCTGCTCATCACTCAGCTGTGGAATTACAGACTTCTTTCCTTTTCCCAGTGCGTGCAAGCATGCTAAGTTGCTTCAGTCGTGTCCGACTCTTTGCAACCCTATGGACTGTAGCTCGCCAAGCTCCTCTGTCCATGAAGTTCTCCAGGCAAGAATGCTGGAGTAGGTTGCCATGCCCTCCTCCAGAGGATCTTCCTGACCCAGGGATCAAACCCACATCTCCTGTGGCTACTGCATTGCAGGAAGATTCTTTACTACTTAGTCACCAGGGAAACCCCACCTTTCCCAGAAAAACTCTGAATTCAGCAGTTCTGTTGTTTACGTCAGCCTAAGCATGACTGCTCCCCTCCAAAGCTTCCATATTGATTTTGTGCTTAGGTGTTGTCTCCAGATGACTCACTTCAGCAGCTCTGATTGTGCTAATCCTTTCACATGTATCTTAGAGCCATAGGAACAGAAATTTTTGATTGCTAATGGTTATCTTGGAATATGAAGTGAAGTAGGCCTTAGAAAGCATCACTATGAACAAAGCTAGGGGAGGTGATAGAATTCCAGTTGAGCTATTTCAAATCCTGAAAGATGATGCTGTGAAAGTGATGCATTCAATTGCCAGCAAATTTGGAAAACTCAGCAGTGATCACAGGACTGGAAAAGATCAAGTTTTCATTCCAATCCCAAAGAAAGGCAATGTCAAAGAATGCTCAAACTACCGCACAATTGCACTCATCTCACATGCTAGTAAAGTAATGCTCAAAATTCTCCAAGCTAGGCTTCAGCAATACGTGAACCGTGAAGTTCCAGATGTTCAAGCTGGTTTTAGAAAAGGCAGAGGAACCAGAGATCAAATTGCCAACATCTGCTGGATCATCGAAAAAGCAAGAGAGTTCCAGAAAAACATCTATTTCTGCTTTGTTGACTATGCCAAAGCCTTTGACTGTGTGGATCACAATAAACTGTGGAAAATTCTAAAAGAGATGGGAATACCAGACCACCTGATCTGCCTCTTGAGAAACCTATATGCACATCAGGATGAAACAGTTAGAACTGGACATGGAACAACAGACTGGTTCCAAACAGGAAAAGGAGTACGTCAGGGCTGTATATTGTCACCCTGCTTATGTAACTTATATGCAGAGTACATCATGAGAAATGCTGGGCTGGAAGAAGCACAAGCTGGAATCATGATTGCCAGGAGAAATATCAATAACTTCAGATATGTAGATGACACCACCCTTATGGCAGAAAGTGAAGAGGAACTAAAAAGCCTCTTGATGAAAGTGAAAGAGGAGAATGAAAAAGTTGGCTTAAGCTCAACATTCAGAAAACGAAGATCATGGCATCTGGTCCCATCACTTCACAGCAAATAGATGGGAAAGAGTGGAAACAGTGACAGACTTTATTTTTGGGGGCTCCAAAATCACTGCAGATGATGACTGCAGCCATGAAATTAAAAGACTCTTACTCCTTGGAAGGAAAGCTATGCCCAACCTAGATAGCATATTCAAAAGCAGAGACATTACTTTGCCAACAAAAGTCCATCTAGTCAAGGCTATGGTTTTTCCAGTGGTCATGTATGGATATGAGAGTCGGACTATGAAGAAAGCTGAGCACCAAAGAATTGATGCTTTTGAACTGTGGTGTTTGAGAAGACTCTTGAGAGTCCTTTGGACTGCAAGGAGATCCAACCAGTCCATTCTGAAGGAGATCAGCCCTGGGTGTTCTTCGGAAGGAATGATGCCATCTCATACGAAGAGTTGACTCATTGGAAAAGACCCTGATGCTGGGAGGGATTGGGGGCAGGAAAAGAAGGGGACCACAGAGGATGAGATGGCTGGATGGCATCACCAACTCGATAAACATGAGTTTGAGTAAACTCCGGGAGTTGGTGATGGACAGGGAGGCCTGGTGTGCTGCGATTCATGGGGTCACAAAGAGTCGGACATGACTGAGCAACCGAACTGAACTGAACTGGATGTTTATATTTGGCTGTTAGATAAAGAAGCCAGAAAAATAGAAGGGAGTGTTAAGTTTTGGCAATTTCCTCTGTTTCATTTTCAGTAGCTAGAAGGTGGAAGTAGCTCAAGTGTCCACCAACAGATGAATGGATAAACAATGTGATATGTATACAAATACATATATACATTCAGAAATATTATTCATCCTTACAAAAGGAGGAAAAATTCTGACATGAGCTATAACACAGATGAATGTTAAAGATATACTAAGTGACATAGGGACAGTCACAAAAGAACAAATATTGTATGATGACACTTACATGAGGTACCCAGAGTAGACATTCAGAGACAGAAAGCAGATTGGTCATTACCAGGGGCCAGGAGGAGGAGAGACTGAAGACTTACTGCATTAGGGTAGAATTTCAGTTTTGAAGGATGAAAAATTTTGAAGATAGTTGTGATGGTTGCAGAACAATGAGAATGCACTTAATGCCACAAACTGTACACTTTAAATGATAACTTTCGTGTATACTTTACAGTAAAAAACCTAGTTATTTAAAAAAATAAAACAACTCTCGCTCCCCTCCATCACCTCTAGTATGTGAACTTCTAATCTCCCACTTTTTTTTTCTGTAATATCTTTACAGAATTTCTCGCAGACTTGATATGTTTTACATTTACTCTTTTCTCATTCCCTTTTTAAAAAAATCTGCTTGTTGCTTAAAATACTATTTGAGGTTTATATTAGAAACATAATGTCTAAACAGCATCAATATTAAATATTCAAGTTTTCCCACTTTCAGCTCTGGCCCATCTATTCATGGCTGTCAAGCACTGCAACATTCCATGCTTACTTGATTCTCAAGGCTGTTTCTGGCATTTTCTCAGAACTTTTCAAGTAATTACTTTCTGGGTATCAAGGGACTTATAACAACCAAAGAGCATGTTGCTCATCTCAGTCATTGTCTGGGTGCGTTGACACTCATTCTAAAGGCACTGACACTATTTTGTGAGCCTGGCCTCATGATTGAGATCACATAATTGCAATAATTAGGAAACTCACCTCAGGATATTATCAAAATGACCCGCCCAAACCCAAGTCCATATGGTTTGAAATAGCTAATGAATCAGTTAATGTGCTATGTCCAGGAGTAATGGGTACTCAATATGGATAGCATGAAGGTATAATTTACCAACTTTCTGACTGATTAAGGTTTTCAAGTGGACATTTTGCAGCTTAAGGAGGGTTCAAAGTATTAACAGCATTGATGGTTGAGACAAAATGAAGAAGCAATGATTGTTTAAAAGGCAAGCGCACTGGAATTTGAGCAAATTTGTTCAATCATATATTCCAGGCTAAAAAAAATGCACTGCTATATAAAACCAAATGAAGATGTAGGTTTTAGTAGCCACCTGTCCTGGTATGGAGACGTATGGGAGCTGTTACTAGCTGAACCCTGTGTAAAAACTAAAGAAAATGAAAAAAGCTGTAATTCACTGATTTTAGGGTGGGCTAGAGAAAAAAGATGAAGTTTAATTACCAAAAAAAAAAAAAAAAAAAAAACCCCACACAAACCTAGAATCAATAATAACAGATGTCTGCATGGAAACGATCCACTGGGTAACTGATTGATGTATTTTTCATTTCATAGATTAGTATAAACTCAAAATTGTCACAATATCTCTGACTGACTTGTTGACTGTGGTATCTAGAAAAAGTTAATATCCCAAACATATTCAAACATATTTATAAGTGGGAATTAAGAAAAATTCTATAGTTAACACATTAGCTACTCATCTGAAACCCTTATGACAAAGACATGTACTTTTTTTTTGAATCTGAAAGAATTTACTACCAGAGAATTCTTATAAAGAAAAAATTCTTGATTTGGAGTCCATAGACACTCAGTAAATTCCTGTAAGACAGAAAAGTCTGTGAATGTGAATATAAAAGTGAGGGGGAAAAATATATATATATAATATTTATTTTCACTAATTTTAACAGAGATTTAACCTATGTAGCAAACAATGTAGCATTAGCATTACTTATGATTTTTCCACCAAAAGAAATCAAAGATATTTTCATATCATAACAGAGCTGTTTTGCATATCTCAAAGTATCATTTATGTTCATCACTATTACAAAAATCTGACACAACGTCAGATCTAGGTATTTAAAAAATTTTATAACTAATTTCACAATTTTATTTCTTTTATGATCCTATGTCTATTATTTTATTTTATCCAGTTAAAAAAGTCAAAACTTTAAGAGAAATGAGTCCAAGAGCTCCCTGGTCTGGCAAGGGATCCATGGCACAGAACCATGTTAAGAACCTCTGCTACACAGTGACTTTATTAAGGTCTAAATGATCATACTAGACCAGTGGCTTTTAAGTTTGAGTATCAGAATTACTTCAGAGATTTTATCTTATTATGTAAAAAAACAAAAGATAATTCATGCACATTAAAACATATTCAGTTATATAACACGACAAATTACATAATGAAAAGCAAGTTCCTTTCTTACCCCAAATGCTACTCACCAGAAGCAACAATTATTTTCTATGAGCCTTTTGCTTCAAACCTAAGCATATATGTAATATATTTTATATTCTATTATATATACCTATATTTATATAGGACATTAATTTTTTCTGTTTTACACAATAATCTATACCTTAGCTTTGTCACTTTACAGTGTACCTTGACAATTACTCCATGTCAGTATAGAGAAAACAGTTCATTTTTAAGTTTTAGTGGCTAAGTTGTATTTGATTATATGAAGTATCCCTACTTTATCTGATCTTTTTTGATTGCATTCAGTATTTCACTATTTCAAACAATATCCCTAAGTACTGATTAATATTTTCTGCGTATAGATATTCTGCATGTTTTGATGTGTTTACTCTTGGTATGTCCCCTTGCCTTCTGCTTTTTTTTTGGTTTGTTTTTAACGCTTCTTTTTAATCCATCCCCAATTGCCTGTGTGTCTTTGTTTTGCAAGTAGATTTATATTTTCCCTCTCAAAGTTCAAATTGTTTGAAAAGTTGAAAGTGCAAAGTTTTTCCTGTTTCTCTAGTCATTTCTCTGTAACTATGTCTGTGTTAGTTGCTCAGCCGTGTCTGACTCTATGCGACCCACTGGACTGTAGCCCACTGGGCTCCTCTGACCACGGGATTCTCCAGGCAAGAATACTGGAGTGGATAGTCATTCCCTTCTCCAAGGGATCTTCCCGACCCAGGGATAGAAGCCAGGTGTCCCACGCTGCAGGCAGATTCTTTACTGTATAAGCCACCAGGAAAGCCCTCTGTAACTGTAATTTTGTATAAATACTCAATTTCTTCTTTCTTGGAATAATATCTATTTACTCTTTAAGCATTAAGAGAATTAGTATACTTCTGAGTAGTTGTTAGATGCCATGGTTCTCCTCAGAAGTATAGCTTTATGAACAGAATCCCACAGGTTATGTTGATGAAAAGCATTTGTTTAGAAAGAAAGTCTGTACCAGAACCAGGAGGTTAGGAAGCCTGAAGGATCCTGAAATAAGTGGAGTGCTACTCTTTTTTCCTGTCATAATTGAAAATCAAAGCTGAATTAAATTCTAAACTCACTGTCTTTAGGTCAAGGCTTTCTATTCCCACCACACACCCTGATTTCCTGGATAATTGTCTTATTTCTCCGTCACATTTGCCGTGAAAACCTGAAATGAATATGAGCCATGGCTAAATTTTAACTCCTGTCAACATTACATAATGCTGTCATTTACATGATGACTGCAAAATTTTTACAAAATAACTAAGAGATATTTATTCGTTAGTCGTAAAGCATAGATTACCCCCACACTTAAAGTACGAGTAGTTACTAATGTTCTTAGGGTTGCCAGCTCTGTGATAGGGTGTTCAAATTTTCTTTTTATCATTTGAACGTTTAGTATGGTATCATCATTTAGTAATTAACTCACAAATATTTCTGATAGCAGATATTATGCTTGGTACTTTAAATAGAAATTTGAGGAAGGAATAGTTCTTGCCTGCTGAGCTTTTCATTAGGTAGGAAAGGCATTTAAAGAGGTATTTTTCAATACTGTGTGAGAAGAACTGTATTAGTGATGAGCGTATGTAGGTAGTATAAGCCAAACTTGGTTCAGGAAAACTCCTAGAGAAGGGGGCACATAACCCATAATTACAGTTATGTGGAGGTCATTTGGATGAGATTAGGATGTACTGTAGGTAACTCTGAATGCCTGGGACTAGAGCGGCATTTTAAGTGAATGGAATAAAACCTGCAGAATGGACAGAACCTGTTATTTGCACCCTCAGACCTGGAAGCGGTCAGCTCTGCCTTGACCACATAGAGAAGCATTAAAAAGGAAAGGACTTCCCTGGTGGCTCAGACAGTAAAGTGTCTGCCTACAATGCGGGAGACCTGGGTTCAATCCCTGGGTCAGGAAGATCTCCTGGAGAAGGAAATGGCAATCCACTCCAGTATTCTTGCTTGGAAAATCCCATGACGGAGGAGCCTGGTAGGCTACAGTCCATGGGGTCACAAACAGTCAGACACGACTGAGCTACTTCACTCACTTAAAAGGAAAAATCAGAGTTTGGTTTTAGCCAGACAATATCTCTACTATAAAAATAAATAAGCAAAACAAAGATTTTTATGTACTTTATTCATATAAACCAATGTTTTTCTTTTAGACTGCATTTTTATTCAGAGGAATTAGGGAGAAGTCAGATGTATACTTAAGTAGCCTGCAGGGCATATCAGAATTTCTGCAGAAGTGTTATAATTTGAAAAAAAGTATACTTCAACATTGCAATATCATGCTACATTTATAAATGAAGAAATAGCTTTTGAAACACAAATTTTAGGAACATAAGACCTTAACAAATATTTGCTGCAAATGAACATGAATTTTAGAAAGGAGAAAAACACTCACGTACATGAGTTATAAAATAAGATCTTTTAGAATTAACAAGGTAGGATGAACCAAGTAAAACTTTTCTCTCATTGGAGAACTGGACTTAATATAGTGTTTTCTAATATTCAAGAGAGATTATTTTCTACCCATTTGTTGTCTCTATTACACTGCAACATATTCAATGAATATTTTCATATAATTATCAGGTAGCAGCTTAAAAATTCATGGAATCTTGCTTATTTATTTGTTTAACAGAAATTCAACAACAAATCCAAAAGAATGGCCTTACTATAATTAACAAGAAATAAGGTAACTTACTTTTTCAAGGAGATGTATTACATATTCAATCACGTATTTCAAATTTTGGTCCATAATACACTAATGTCAGTGCTTTGGAAAAGTAAGGATCTCCCATTTTAAAAAAAAGAAAAGAAAACAGGAGGTTTGCATTTTAGGATAGTAATGTGAGCACATATTTTTAACATTGTTCTAAGAAATTGATCAAAGAAACATAAATAATGGGAGAAATTTTTAAAAAATCATGAACATGCTGCATAACAGGAAAGAAGTCCATTTAGAGGCCCGTGTTAGAGGACCGTCCCTACAAAATCTATTGCAGATGGGAGTAGATGGAATGTCATAAAAAACTAGTTTGTGATAAGGCACTTACAATAAAAAAAGTATGTGGGAAATAAGAAAACAAGATTGCCTAACATCGCTGACAAAATCCAATCTCTGAACAGAACCTGATGATTTAGTCCTTTCCAGTAGGGAGTGAATGGAGGGCAAATAATACAGGGTACCAATAGAAAAACTGGCTGAGTGGCTGGTGTCACAACAGACCACCAGTGAGATTAGCACCATTAGGTGGAAAAGGCAGGGCCAGGTGCTCACCTATAATTTGGGATTCAACAACTGTGGAAAAGAAACCCTCTTTCCACAGCAGAAATGTTTGTCATATGGGTCCTTCTCCCAGACAGCTCCTGAAGGCACTTGGGACTCTCAGATCCAGCAAAATAAAGCCTCAAAAAATGAAGATGTTTTCTTTTCCCCTTTGACTGTAGCTAAAACAGAAATGAAACCTACCTAACATCAACTTCCCCAACTGAACAAGAGTCTCACTCTGTAAAGTTGAACCAACAGAAAAATCATCAGGCCAATGGAAATATTTAGTAATTCTGGGGAAGGAAACCATTGTGAGGAGATAAAGCAAATATCCTTTGGAGGTAACAAAACAGATTTATTTCAAGAAACAGGAGCAAATTTTCAAAACTCTCTAGTTCATGTTCCCCACAGGAGTCTAGAAAACATGGCATCCATGCAAATGTAGCAATTAAGAAATTTTAAAAGATTGGATTTAAATGCAAACCCTATTCAAAATTGAAACACAATAAAGAGTCTATAAATTAGAAGTTCTATAGGAATATGGTGATGACTATCAATAATAATTCGTGTTTGTTAACCTTTTATTATGTGCTTTTTTTATCCACACAATGGCATTATTAGGTGAATGCTAATATGTTCTCCATTTTACAGATGAGGAAACCAAGGCACAGAACAGTTAAATAACTTGTTCAAAGATTGAAGATTTGTAAGTGGTAAAGTTAGGCAGTATAATTCAAGAGCCCAGAGACTTAATTCTAGAAAAAGAAAAAGGAGTGAACCGAAAATTAATAATCAAAGAAAACCTCATAATACAAATTAAGATAGGTATTTAAATATAACAAAGGACATTGTATTAATTGAAATTATGCTTGCTCATATAGTAGTGATAATTTACACTGCTATTGTCCAATGTACATTGTATAGATTCAGTGGTTTATCTCTTTAGGAAGATAGAAAAGGGCACCAGATAGAGCAAATTACAACATAGTATGTTCCCAAGTTTGTGCATGACTTTTTAGTACATGTATCAATTTTTAAAAACTGATAATATGAACTAATTAGCAAAGAATTATCTCAGCTAAGAATAGCTGCTATTAAATCCTTGCTGTAAGAAAGTAGAAACACTGCAATATCGTTATTGTCTAAGTGATATTTCTTCTGAAAGTATTATTAAAGGATTAACCTATAACATGTGCAAAATTTGAGTAAATTGAGAACATATTGCAGTTCAATATAAAAATAACATGGAAAATTTAATCAGTTTGTATTGAACAAGTTACTATATCTGTCTCTTTTTACAAAACTCTTTAGCAAGTATTACTTATTTAAAAATATAGGAAGGGAACTACATATTCAAAAAAATTTTTAGATAATTGAAATTAAATTCTTTACAAGGCTAGCACTGGAAGACATTTTAATTTACTTATTTTTTTCAACATCACATAGGATATTAGCAATCAGAATATGTAAATATATTATCTAGATCAAGTATTCTGCCACTGCTCTCTCATGCATTTTTGATGGCCTTAGTAAATGTGCAAAGAACAGATACAAATAAATGTAGCTGGAAGTTACAAAAATGCCTTTTGTAAGTCCACTTATACAGTTTCAGTTCAGTTTCAGTTCAGTTCAGTCGCTCAGTCTTGTCTGACTCTTTGCGATCCCATGAATCGCAGCACGCCAGGCCTCCCTGTCCATCACCAACTCCCGGAGTTCACCCAAACTCGTGCATCGAGTTGGTGATGCCATCCAGCCATCTCATCCTCTGTCGTCCCTTTCTCCTCCTGCCCCGAATCCCTCCCAGCATCAGAGTCTTTTCCAGTGAGTCAGCTCTTCGCATGAGGTGGCCAAAGTACTGGAGTTTCAGCTTTAGCATCATTCCTTCCAAAGAACACCCAAGGCTGATCTCCTTTAGAATGGACTGGTTGAATCTCCTTGCAGTCCAAGGGACTCTCAAGAGTCTTCTCCAACACCACAGTTCAAAAGCATCAATTCTTCGGCACTCAGCCTTCTTCACAGTCCAACTCTCATGGTAAAAGGGTTATAGTATTTATAGATCTTTTTATATTTCTGGAACTTCCCTGGTGGTTCAGACGGTAAAGCATCTGTCTACAATGCGGGAGACCTGGGTTTGATCCCTGGGTCAGGAAGATTCCCTGGAGAAGGAATCGGCAACCCACTCCAGTACTCTTGCCTAGAAAATCCCATGGATGGAGGAACTTGGTGCAGGCTACTGTCCATGGGGTCACAAAGAGTCGGGCACGACTGAGCTACTTCACTTTACTTCTTTCTATTTCTATTTTCATATTTCACCATTAAAATGTGTTGGCATTTAAAAAACAGAGACCCTAATTATTTTTCTTCTTGATTATTTTTTGTTTAATTTTGTTCACCTAAAACAGAAATAAAGGGACTTCCCTGGTGGTCCAGTGGCTAAGATTTCACTCCTAATGCAGGGGACCTGGGTTTGATCTGTGGTCAGGGAATTAGATCCCACATGTTGCAACTAAACATTCCCCATGCCGCAGCAAAGACTGAAGCTCATGAAAGCTGCAACTAAGACAGCATAGCCAAATAAATAAATAAGTAAAACTTGGAATTAAAATAATTTATTTTTAAAAATAGAATACATCTAAAGTTAAAATTTCACTTTTTTTGAAATATTATTATTCTCCATAAACCTACTTTCTCCTAGGGATGATTTGAAACCCTGCATAATTTGAATTTTTTTAAATACTGGAATGTTTAACAAAGTTTTTGCCACATTAAAACACACTGGAAGATTTAAATTTCATTTTTTTCATTAAAAAGTTCAAAGTATCTGGCTACAGAATAGTAACAAAAATAGTATTATTTAGATATAACATGCAAGTATCTGTCAGTAAACATGATTTACCCAGGCTTGTATAAAAAAATTGGTTTTTATTCATGGTTCCTGTCACAGAGCTCCTAAAAAACCTTGGAATTTCCTGAGTGATGGAGTGTCTTCTGTTGTTCATAGAAATGAACTTTTTTCACTATGAGTTTATGCTCAAGAGGTGACTCAAGGTGACCCTTTAGATAATTTCAAGGGAGAAACTGGTCACACTTGTTGTAGGAGAAAGTGGCTGGGAATAGAGTTTAATCACCTGTGATCAATGATTTAATCAAGCAGATCTAAGGAATAAGACCTTCAAAACCAGTGAGATTCAGGGAGCTTTGTGCTGGTAAACACCTCAATGTGCTGGGAGGGTGACTCTCCTGGACCCTGAAAGCTCTGCTCCTTCCTCCTAATACCATGCCCCTTGCATCTTAACCATTTGGCTGAGTTGTAACCTTTACAATAAACCAGTAATCCAGGTACAGTGATTTTTCTGAGTGCTATGAATCATTCTATTAATAATTACTGAAGCTGAAGGTAGGGGTAGGTTGTGGGAGCTCCTGCATTTTAGGCAAGTCTGACAGAAGTGTAGGACCCAGGAACTCTGACTGGTGTCTGAAGTGAATGTAGTCTTACGTGATTGAGCCGTTATATCTATGGAGTCTGATGCTAACTCTGGGTAGTTGGTGTTAGAATATGAATGAATTGTAGAATACCCAGCTGGTATCAAAGATTTAGAGAACTGTTGTTGGAAAATGACATATGCAGATATTGCTTTCCATATAGTAAGTGATATTTAGTTCAGATAATAGCATTTATGTAAGCAAATGACTTTATGAATTTGAATTTGTGGCATAACAATGAGAACCCCTGGATTTCAACTGTTAACAATTTCATTTTGTGGAACTGGTTTTAATCTCCCAGTATATTAACAAGACCCAAAAATGAAATGTCAGGAGTAAATGCCATGAACACATCTCTCTTGGGCTTCCTTGGTGGCTCAGATGGTAAAGCATCTGCCTACAATGCGGGAGACCTGGGTTCAGTCCCTGGGTTGGGAAGATCACCTGAAGAAGGAAATGGCAATCCACTCCAGTACTTTTGCCTGGAATGTCCCATAGACAGAGGAGCCTGGTAGGCTACAGTCCATGGGGTCACAAAGAGTCAGACACAACTGAAATACTTCACTTTCACTTTCACACATCTCTTACCATCTTAACAATTTAATGACTATTATTAGGCAGGGAAAAAATCCATCAGGAGGAAAAACACACCAGACACATCTTGTGTCTTTCTTCCATGATTTAATATAACTTATTAGATGAATGACACTAAGTCATTGTTTATAATACTTATTAATAGAAATTCCAATTCAAGTATCTTGTCAGCTAGCAGTTTTGGATAGAAGCTTTTTGACTGGCAGTTGAAATCATCATAAATAGAGTAAGAACTTTAGAACTGAAAAGAATTGGAAAAAACCCCTAAAATGTATGCCATGAATATTAGTAACCAAAACCAGTTTCATTGGATGGTATATCTAGAGCAGAGTCTGTGACCAACCCAGTCTAGCCAGCATTGTTGAAGGTTTGCCCTTGCTCTAAGGCAGCTACTGTTTGAGGGAAAGTTGCTACTCCTAATGCAAATTCAGTGACTTCAATTGTCTTCTCTGACATTACCAAAGAAAAGATCTTCTGGGCTGTTAAGTATATATTTTTAAAAAATCTGATATGTATTGCAGAAAGTCCAAATGACTAGCTCTTAAAATAATGCACGTGACTTCCAAGCTACAGTGGTCAGCTAAGCTTTGTCTGATAAAGCTCCCACTGAAAAGCCTCTGAGAACACAGGAACACTTGCAGAGTTGCAACTTTACTATAAAGTGAATAATGTGTTAAATATTTATTTGAGGGCCTATTCTGGGCCAAGCACTGCTTTAGGTAAACATATAGAGAAAATTCCCTGTCTTTTTAGAGATGTCATTCTGGGCAGGGTAGAGGCAGACAAGACACAATTAACCTGGAAGGATTCAGGTAATCAAGGGAAGTCAGAGAAAGCTTCCCCAAGAAAGGGATGCTTAAACTGAGAGGTATTAGGAAAGGATGTGAGTCAGTGTTGGGAGGGGTAGGAAATGGCCAAACTGTGTCTGGGAGTTTTCAACAATGAGAGAAACTACACTGACAGCGTCCTGGAGGATAGATTGGGGAGCATCACAGTGAATGTGGGTTAGCCTAAGGAAGGGGTCCCGGGAAAGATGATGTCTATGTGCACTGATATTGTGGAGGTAGAAAGGAAGAGAAGCGGATGGCTTTAGTTTTATTTCAGAAGTGAAATAAACAGGAGTGGAAAATGAATGGGACATGAGCGATGATGAGGGACCAGGGAGTGTTAAGGTGAATTCAGAAATTTAGTCCACAAAACTAGAGGAATAGTGGCATCATTAATGATGTAGGGAACAACAAAAGTTGACCCAGTTTGAGGGTAGAGAGAGGAATCATTTGTAGTATGATGGAGTGAAAAATAAGTCTAGCTTATCCATTTATTAGCTTTGTGATGCTAAGTTTCTCTGAACCTCAGTTCTTTCATCTTTATAAAGTGAGGCCGTAGAGTCTTCTATGAGGGGGAGGGATACACAGAGTTGCCAAACTTAAAGTATTAATTTTGCAAAAGTATCAGACTGAGAAGGATGGCACTCGTGTCTGGGCCCCCAAAAGTGTTGCATGGACAGGCAGATAGTAGATGGGAATGAGTCCCTATTCCCCATTCCTATATCAGAAATGGAGGCCTGTGTTCAACCACAAAGAGATTATTCCCCTGGCTAAGGCAAACAAAATTGACCAACATTAAATTTCCTATCATTGAGTATCTGAAAGGCATAGAACGTAAACTAGACAGAGGTGAATAGGGACAGATGACCCCTATAATGCCTGGATATTAAATCAGCTGTGAGAGCAGAAATAGAAAAACATAGGGAATTAAGGGAATTAGTACTGTGTAGAGATTTTTATTTTCAACTGGCAAGCAGGAGGAGAGGGTTGGATGAACTGAGTAGCCATGTGTAAAATAGATAGTTAGTGGGAAGTTGCTGTACACCACGGGGAGCTTAGCCCCGTGCTCTATGATGATACAGAGGGGTGGGATGGGGAGGTGGGAGGGAAGATAAAGAGGTAGGGGATGTACATATACTTACGGATGATTCATGCTGTTGTACATCAAAAATCAACACAACATTGTAAAGCAATTATCCTTCAATTAAAAATAAATTTAAAACAATATTAAAGAAAAACCCTAACATAAATTAATAAGCAGTCACATTCATTTGCCACAGAATTATAGCAGCACTGTGAGGTAAGGATTATCACCTCTATTTTAGAGCTATGCTAATTAAAGCAGACACAAGCTAAGTGATTTACCCAAGGTCACACCCCCAATAGGTTGCAGAGCTGGGTTTGAACCTGAGTGATATGTTTCGAGATACTATGTTTTTAAACAATACACCAGACTGACCTCTCATTGTAAAGGAACCAGGTAGTGGAGATAAGAGGAACCAGAGGAAATGCAGAGGAACCAGAGATCAAATTCCTAACATCCACTGGATCATAGAAAAAGCAAGAGAATTCCAGAAACACATCTACTTCTGCTTTATTGATTACTCTAAAGCCTTTGACTGTGTGGATCACAAAAAACTGTGGAAAATTCTTAAAGAGATGGGAATACAAGGCTACCTTTGCTTCCCGAGAAACCTGCATGTTGATCAAGAAGCAACAGTTAGGATCAGGTATGGAATAATGGACTGTTTCAAAATTGGGAAAGAGTACATCAAAGCTGTATATTGTCACCCTGCTTATTTAAATTACATGCAGAGTACGTCATGTGAAATTCTGGGCTGGATAAAGTTCAAGTTGGAATCAAGATTGCCTGGAGAAATATCAATAACCTCAGATGCAGATGACACCACTCTAATGGCATAAAGCAAAGAGGAACTAAAGAGCCTCTTGATGAAGGTGAAAGAAGAGTGTGAAAAAGTTGGCTTAAACTCAACATTCAAAAAACTAAGATCATGGCATCTGGTCCCATCACTTCATGCCAAATAGATGGGGAAACAATGGAAATGGTGACAGAGTTTATTTTCTTGGCCTCCAAAATCACTGTGGATTGTGACTGCTGCCATGAAATTAAGACACCTGCTCCTTGGAAGAGATGCTATGACAAACCTAGATAGCATATTAAAAAGCAGAGATATCACTTTGCTGACCAGTGTCCATACAGTCAAAACTATGGTTTTTACAGTAGTCATATATGGATATGAGAGTTGGACCATAAAGAAGGCTGAATGAGTGCCAAAGAATTGATGCTTTTGAACTGTGATGCTGGAGAAGACCCTTAAGAGTCCCTTGGACTGCAAGGACATCAAATCAGTCAGTCATAAAGGAAATATTCATTGGAAGGACTGATGCTGAAGCTGAAGCCCCTATAGTTTGGCCACCTGATGTGAAGAGCCAACTCACTGACAAAGACTCTGATGCTGGGACAGATTGAAGGCAAGAGAAGAAGGGGGCAACAGAGGATGAGATGGTTGGATGGCATCATAGACTCAATGGATATGAATCTGAGCAAACTCCAGGAGATAGTGTAAGACAGAGAAGCCTGGCATGCTGCGGCCCATGGTGTTGCAGAGAGCCAGACACAACTGAGCGAGTCAACAATAACAACAGTGGGGATAAAACAATTCTGTCTCAGTTGCACCAAATAAGCATTAACCAGAAACTATAAACTTGAGAGTACTCATGTATTGTTCTCCAGATTAATATAAGAGAGGAGAATTTTGTCAGTATTCCAGTAGATACTGAGTAGAAGAAACTTTGGAATGCATATTCACATTGTCAATTTACAACAAATAGGCCTGGATATACTGGTTGCTCCTCATTAAAGAATGAGATATCCAGAAAAAAAAATCAACATGAGGAATCAACAAAACATAATCTCATTAGTCAATGCATATCTAAACCCTACTTACCTTTGAAAAATAGCAACTATGTTGTACTCGTTACAATTTCAATAAAATATGGGCTTTAGGAATAAAATGAAACTGGAATAGTCTGAAATAGTAGATGACATGCAAAGAGCAGAATGATCAAAACTGACACAGCAGAACATCAAATTAGAAATTAAATAAAATATGCATATAATTCAAGGTGTGAGCATCACAGGTGATGTGAAAGCAAAGTGATCAGGCATAAGAAGGCATACTAAATTTATTAATTATATTATTTTTAAACTACTGGATTGGCAAAAAAAAATTTCCTTTGGTTTTTAAGTAAAAACAAAAGATAATTTTTTTTTATTTATCAACATATTCATTTTGTTTCACTACATTTTGCCATTTTTTCAGACAACTTTATAATTCCACCTTCCCAAAACATTAGTTCTTTTTGAACAAAGAACTGTACCAACTTCCTTTTACAGTCTGTCAGGGAATTGAAACATTTTTCATTAAGAGAATTTTGTAAAGGCTGAAATAAATGGATATCTGAAGGTGCAATGTCTAGTGAATATGGCTGATGAATCAGAACTTCCCAGTCAAACTGTAACGGTTTTCGCCTGGTCATCAAAGAAACATGTGGTCTCCCTGATGGAAGATTATGCATTTTCTATTGACTAAATCTGTAATCTTTCATCCATGGCTGACTTCAGGTGATCTCAACTCGAAGCAGTACTTGTTGGAATTAAAAGTCTAGTTTTCTGGAAGGAACTGATAATAGAGGACTCCCTTCCAATCCCACCATATACACACATAACCTTCTTTGCATGAAGACTGGCCTTTGGTGTGGTCGGTGGTGATTGATTTCACCTGCCCCATGGATTCCACATTATTGTGCTGTATCCACATATCACTCCCCATCCCAATTTGTTTTAAAAATAGAACATCTTCATTACATTTAAGTAGAAAATTGCCTGTAGAAATACAGTCAAGAAGGTTTTTCCCCCTCTGCTTAATTTACATAGAATTCAAACATCAAAGCAATTAATATAATCAAGCTGGTACAAATGATTTTAACCTCCTGATTTGGATATTCTGAGTATGTTGGCTATCTCCTGTGTGGTATAACATTGATTATTTGCAGTTAATGTCTCGATTTGATTGTTGTCAACTTCAACTAGTCTACCTGAACAAGGAGTATTGTCTGGTGAGAAATCGCAAGCACAAAACTTTGCAAACAACTTTTGACATATTCAATTGATCACAGCATTTTCTTCATACATGGCACAAATCAAAATCGGTTTTTTTGTGCGTGTTTCAGTTGTATTTTTACCTTTCTTGAAATAATTAAGCACGTGTGGTTGTGCTCAGTCGCTCAGTTGTGTCTGACTCTTTGTGACCCCTTGGACTGTAGCCCACCAGGCTCCTCTATCCATGGAATTTTCCAGGCAAGACTACTGGAGCAGGTTGCCATTTCCTTCTCTGGGGTGTCTTCCCAACCCAAGGATCAAACCCACGTCTCTTGCACCTCCTGCATTGGCAGGCGGATTATTTACTACTGTGCCACCTGGGAAGCCCTAACAAAGCATCATATGCTAAAAGACTTGCTGTTTTTTTTTTCCATCTTCAATGTTAAAATGTCTACGCAAAAATTCGCCAATTCTGATAAGTTTTTAAAAAATGCATGTTAATATGACAGCTGTCACAATACAATGTAATGAAGTTGTTTCGAATTAAGTTAAAAATGACTAAAGGCTAGAGCCATCCCTTGCGAAAAACCAAACAAACCTTTGGCCTCCCCAGTAAAAATAAGAAAGAAATCAACCTTTACACATATTTAGTGCCTATTGGTTCTTTTAGTTTAGGTCTCTTTATCTTGTTTCTTCATATATATGCTTTTTATTGATTGAGTGACAGATATTAAGATACTTGAGATATAGGATGATGTTGCTGTCTTCCATAGATAATTTATACTTGCTTCTGGTAGAAAGCTAGTGAAGTGAAGTCGCTCAGTTGTGTCTGACTCTGCGCCCCCGTGGACTATAGCCCACCATGCTCCTCTGTCCATGGGATTTTCCAGGCAAGAGTACTGGAGTGGGTTGCTATTTCCTTCTCCAGGGGATCTTCCTGACCCAGGGATCGAACCCAGGTCTCCCGCATTGTAAGCAAGACGCTTTACCGTCTGAGCCACCAGGGAAGTCTAGAAAGCTAGTAGAAACAATCAACAATTCCTGATTACCTTAAATCAATCAAATATTAGTTTTATTCAAAGCTAAGCTTCAGTCTCTAAAAAGAAAGGTCTGTCTGGTTCACCCTTACTCCTTGTTAGTAGCCCAATAGACTTTCCATGCCCTAGCTGCCCCAGATTCCATATTTTTGCAGACTACACATGCTGATTTTTCTCTGTCTTCACAAGCCCAGTGAAATCTCTGCTCAGTTTCTCAGGTTGATTAGATTTTCCAGAATCAGTATAAGTTTTTAAGGAGAAAGCAATCAAATGCCTGGTTTTACATTCTGAGTTTCTTTTTCATTTTCTATCTTTGATACATAAATTTTTAATACCTGTTATCATCTACTGATTTGAAACAATTTTTTTGTTGTTCAAATTTCCTAGTTCTCAGAGGAAGACTGGTCAAAATTTCCAAGTTCCCAATTATTGGAAATAAGACTCTCGACTCAATTTTTAAAAAGTAAAACCATTGCCAGAAACTTCTGAAATCTTTTCTTTATATATGCTGTTCCTTTGTAGCTCAACTGGTAAAGAATCTGCTTGCAATGCAGGAGACCTTGGTTTGATCCCTGGGTCAGGAAGATCCCCTGGAGAAGGGAAAGACTACTCATTCCAATATTCTTACCTGGAGAATTTCATGGATATACAGTCCATGGGATAGCAAAGAGTTGGATACGACTAAGTGACCTTCACTTCACTCACTCACTTTATTTACCTAAGATGTATTAATAAACAATGTGTCTAAGAATTTTAAGTCTGTTTAAGATTGACTGGTATTCTTAATCTGAGTTTTGATGTTTAAAACAACTCTGGAAGAGTGTTTACATTTTATCTTTTTGAATGTTGTTACTGATATTTTCAATTGTTCTCTCATGTTTTTAATTCCTCTTTTATGTCTTATACTTTTTCTTTGTACTAGATTTTTATATCATTTCATTAGATTTATTTTGCATCTTAACTTTTATTCAATTAGGTTTAAATTGCTCTTTACTTCACTTATTGACATTTTACATTTAATTATCCTATTGTTAAAAACAGTACCCAATATAATCCCTATTTTGTAAACCAAATTAATACTTGGAAGATTAGAAATAAATGTATCAAAAAGTAAATGCTTTCTAAAAAGTATTTAGAAATTCATATTGGAACTTGAAATTATTTTAATTTTAATCTGTACCCTTTCTAAATTTTTCAAATTTTCTACCATGAGCTTACACTGCTTTTGCAAAAATGAAATCAATGATTTTTAAAGAAAAATTTTTCTAAATTTTTCAAATTTTCTACCATGAGCTTACATTGCTTTTGAAAAAATGAAATCAATGATTTTAAAGAACTTGAAATTATTTTAATTTTAATCTGTACCCTTTCTAAATTTTTCAAATTTTCTACCATGAGCTTACATTGCTTTTGAAAAAATGAAATCAATGATTTTTGAAGAAAATCCATTTTGATAATTTTTTGATGTATTAATAGCTTTATCTTCTTAGATATTTTTTCTTTTAATAAATTAGTCCCTATGTAAGCCTGGTTTCCTGGCAAAAGAGTTTTTGCATCTAAATCCCTACATACTGACCATGCTAATTTATAAAGACATATCAAACAGAAGACAGTGTATTTGACAATTCTTGATGAATACTTTCTAGATGATCAGTAAAACTGCAGATCTTCATCACATGAATGTTAATGCCTGAATATTTTGGAATTTCTTTGCTTTTCAACTGTGAAATTAGGCTACATGGTCAACTAACTGGTCTTTGGAATTAGAACAGTGGCTAGCTAGCTAGTCTTTAAGTCTTTACATTCACTGTGACTGCTGAGAATATGATAGACTATTATTTATACAGTTTTAAAAATGGTTTTCTACTGGACTGGAAGAACTAGTTTCTGTCTCAACACTCCCTGATCAACTTCAAAATTTTTGATATTTCACAAAGCAAAATGTTTGGATTCTTTGTCTGATTCAGTGAAAGAACCCAGGTAATTGTTTATCTGAGAGAAGTTTTATTTATGTAGCCTATTAAAACTTAGCCAATACAACGACATATATGAAAGAGTTAGAAACATTTCTACTCTTTGCTTTGAGTATTAGTTTTTTGATAAAAGATAAAATTGAAGAAAATCAATCATTATTGGGGAATATTAAGGAATAAAATAACATTTTTGGACCATGGTTGACAGCAGGTAATTAAAATTATGAAACACAAAACCCTGAATAAAGGGGATCACCATATTCTGATGTCTGCAAAATGGCAGTACATATGTGAAAATACCTTATTTAAAAACTTAAAATATTGGGCTGGCCAAAAAGTTGGCCAATATTGAGATTCTTTGGAGTTTATAATTTGATGGAAATGGCAAAGTGTTGTTAAACTCTACTTGCACAAAGTATGAATATCATGGCCTCATAACCCCTGGAATAGTGTGAATATCTAAAAAAATGGTTGTGAAATAGAACAGAATAAGTTATGGCTTATTCATGGCTCATGACATATATTTTAGTAATGTGACTTTTAAAAACTTTTTCTGATGTCTGAAAAGAGGCAGCATATATAGGAAAATATCTTATTTACAAGCTTTAAATATTTGGTTGGCCAAAAAGTTCTTTTGGGCTTTTTTTTTTTTTTTTTCTGTAACAGCGTATGAAAACTCAAATGAATTTTTTGGCCAACCCAATATACTGTAAAATAGCTATTGTAGACATCATCAATATTTCCTATGCTCATTTCTACTTCTAAACTGAGGGCAGTTCTTTTCTCTTCTCTAAAATATTTGTTCCCCTGTTTCCACCTATCCAAATTCAGCTCTTCCTTCAGAAAAAGAAATGGAAATGGAAATATAGAAAAGTTAACAATTGACTTTCTTACCTGAAGCAAAGCAGTTTAGATTTCCCTAAAACATTTCTGGTGAGCAAGAGCAGTCATTCATTTTGAATTTCTGTGTTGCACTTAGGTGATTTAGAGGACATGAATCTAAACAAAAGAATATGATTTGAAATCCTCTTCTTTTATTATATTCAGTGACATGTAGCAATATTCACAAGAATTTAAGTAAACAAACATAACTGAATATCAGAAGTAATGATTAGGTACATTTTGAAACCTGATTCCTTCCCATGAATTAGAGCATAAATGTATGAAAAATATGAAGTGTATGAGAACAAGTTTGGTCTATCTTGTGATTTAAAAAAATCTTAGGCTGTTTTTTATCTAAAATAACATTTCATTTCATCTGTATAGTAGCATGCTTTATTATTTTGGAAATTATGTCACTGATAAAAATATTGCATTGTGTTACAGAACATTGCTATAGACAGAAAAATTTGGTATTTGAAAACCTTGATTATCTGCTGTGCATATTTACCTTATTCTAGCCTAGATGATTTCAGAGGCCTTTTCCTGTACAGAGTCATCAGAGAGGCAAATAGAAGTCCAGCTCCTGAATTTCTATTTATGTTATTACTATCTAATGAATTCTATTGTACAGCAGGTGTCAAATCATATCGGGTGTTTCGCAATCGAGTATGAATAGAAGATGTATTGCTACTGCAAATGAATCTAATATGAAACTAATGAGCAGTAATGAGCAACTGTTTTGTCATTATTGAGGCAACCACTGAGATGCTAATAAACTCTCATTTTTGCTCTTTAGAAATAGCAGTGACCAGGATTTATAACATGGCCTTAATGTCCCCAAAGCCTGAGGCAAAAATAAATAAATAAATAAATGAACAGTGAAACCCTAAACTGAGAATAATTTAGCCATTTTCTATATGATTGTCCTCTCTCTTATTAAAATGAACCTGTTATAATGCCTTTTAAGTATTTCTATAACTGAAGAGAAAAGATGAAGAATGAGCATCCATTAAATGAATATGAAGTTAAGAAGATAGGCATCTTGCCTAATTTTCCTTAATGTAAATATAATAATTCTAGAGTTTTTCACTCACCAGTTCTTTTACAGTATAATGAAGCCTAATGTAGGCAACTTTTTATTTTTAAACCCAGTTACTTTGGAAGTAACATTATTGAGGGACTTTTTGTAATTAACTTATTTGTTCTCATGAATGGCCTAACTTGGTAAATAACCCAGAGCACTTATCGCATGCTATTATGGCCATATACTTTATGCTTCTGCTTTCCCTACAGTAGTGTAGGAGCAGGGAGCTCAATAAATATTTATGAGATGAATGGTGAATAAGTAATTGAATGAATGGGGAAGAAGCTAGTACATTAAATTTGCTTTCTTAGGTAGAAATAATGTGCTTTAAAACAGATTTTAATACACTTTCATTTGTTATGTCCTAAGACCCTAAGAACTCTGCTTCCAAATACTTTAACTATAGGACAAAAACAAATAATTTAGTAACATGACTTATGTAAACTTGTTGCTTCAGCTGATAAACCTATACTAAATCTAAGACTAATTTTGATATCTTCCTACAGATGTTTGCTAGAACTCATGGTTTTAACAAATGACTCAAGACTTAATTGGTACTTTAAATAAATACCTCTAGCAATAAAGGCCTCTAGCAATATTCTTTCAGACTTTTTATATATTTATGTACTTTACATATTTATGTATATATGACTTTTATAGCCTCAAAAGTCCACCTATTTGATTAAAGGTAACCAAAGCTTTGAATTATTAACTTTCTATCTTTGCTTTTGATTAGGCTGTTGTAGACATATGTGTACAGACGGAAAGCTATTCGATTTGAATAATTTAATATGCTCACTAAAGGGAAGATTTCGTTTCCATTTCTCATAGTTATATTATGTGCCTACATGTAGAAATTCCACTTTTTTGATAGGTCTGACTAAACTATGTAATAAACATTATATTTATATTGCATGAAATCTATAAAATTAAATAATAAGTATAAGTAAAGAAGGAACTATAAATTGAATGTTTGAAACTTAAAAAAGAATAGAGCCATGTGACCTGAACTGCTTTTTTATTTGACCCTGGAGACCCAAACTACTACACAAAGACGAAGTTGACTCAAGATGGAGGAGTTGGTTAGATTGACTGTAACTTTATATTTGTGTCCGGCCCTCCTCCAAGTAAACCCAAACTTTCTGGTATCCTGACTTGTCCACTTCCCATACCTCTATAGCTTGTAACATAACAACTGTCCAATATTATAAATATTTTTTTCATATCTATAAATGTACACAAAAGTTTACAAAATTCTAGGTTTTGAAACATATGAAAATGGCAAGTAAGTTTCATGTTTTGATAACTTTTACTACATAATTTCCTTTACTGACTTCATATACCTTCAGAATGAATTAGTCCAACATGCAAATAATTCTTAGCACAGGCATCTATGTTACTTAGGAGACTATTTTTCATGGACTTACTTCTTGTAGCCGACAATATCTGTGACTAATTGTGCTACTCATAAATTCAAGTAAAGCAATGTCCTCAAAATACATCTTCTAGTAATTATTGTAGGCCTCTTGTTCTCTGTGGTGATCTAAAGAACAGTAAGGATAGTTAATTGTGCCATAGAGATACAAGTTATGGGTCATTGGAGCCTATTCATTAAAAGTAAAATAAAATCCACAACATCATCTTTAATTTTGGTAAGGAGATTCTCCTACCATTTAAAAGCATTGATAACTTTTAAAGGAATGTGCCCTAGAGACAAGCTATATGTTTTAGAACACTTTCCATTGCTTCCCTGTCATCATGAGAAAGAAATAAAAGTATGAATTATCTTTTAAATTAAAATTTGAAGTAATTCCATTATATATGCTTGAGAATATATATGAGGATACATTAAAAAGTCTGCTACTAAACCAAGGAAATGTTTACTAAGGAGATATTTTATTAAATTTATTTCTACTGAACATCAATTGCTTACAGATGTTAAGGAGAATGATGGCACAATATTTAAAGAGTTGTAACAACTAATAGAATAAAAAATCCTTTTTATACATTAATATTATTTCTCATCAAAGTAATACATGCATACAGTAAAAATTAAAATAGCAGAGAAAGGCTTTTAATAAAAAGCAATAGTTTCCTACCTTAGCCCTGACTACTTTTTGGCCTGCTCCTGTCTTTATTTCTTATAGTTGTTATCTTCCTAATTCTGTTGATTTGTTTGTTTTTTCAAATGTAATTCAGCCTTCTTCTTTTTTTAAAAGAATGATTTATTTTTGGCCATATCATCGGCATACAGCATCTTAGTTCCTTGAACAGGGTTTGTACCGCTATCCCCTGCCTTGAAGCTCAGAGTCTTAACCACTGGACCACCAAGGAAGTCCCCCAATTCTGTTTTAAAAAGAGTTGATACAGACCCAGTGTGTCCCAGGCAGTTTTCACTCTAAACCTATAGATGTCTGGTCTGATCATCATGTGCCTATGCCACAATATTAATAGTTGTCAAATATCTTTAATATTAAGGCCATCTAAATAATAGAATTTGGGCTTCCCTGCTGGCTCAGTGGTAGACAATCTGCCTGCAATGCAGGAGAACACCTGCAATGCAGGAGATACAGGTTTGGTCCCTGGGTCAGGAAGATCCCCTGGAGATGGAAATGGCAACCCACTCCAGTCTTCTTGCCTGGGAAATTCCATGAACAGAAGAGCCTGGTGGGCTACAGTCCACGGGTCACAGAGACAGATGTGACTTAGCGACTAAACTACCAGCACAAATAATATAATTTATATTCTCATTTTTGGATTTATCATAATTAAACATTATCTCTTGAGTCAGTACTATTAAAGAAAATTTAGCTCATTCACAAGACCTATCTCTCCCACTTTTCCCAATTTATGATAGTTGTATGATTTTCTAAATCTCTTAACTTTATAATGCTAAAGAATACTTAATACTTAAAGTTTCCCTGTATTTCTTTCTCTGTTAATTGTAAATTGCATTCCTGACTCCCCATTACTGAGGAGATTCTCAGGGATTCCCATTCTCTCTACATCTCTTTTGCCCACCATCTATAATATAGACATTAACACATTGTTCTGCAACCATATTGAAATCTTTATTTTGTCTTTTGGTTATATAGGTAGTGGTAAAGAACCTGCCTGCCAAAGCAGGAGATGCAAGAGATGTGGGTTCGATCTCTGGCTCGGGAAGATTCCCTGGAGTAGGAACTGGCAATCTGGTTCAGTATTGAAGCTACATGGCTACTGTCCATGGGGTTGCAAAGAGTCAGACATGACTGACTGAGCACATACATATGTAATTACATGTATGTAAATAACATGTATATTTAACTGAAATATGTATATAATTAACCTAAAAATTGTGTATAGTTATATGTATAAAGAGTAAATAGTATTTATATTATCATAAGATGTGCAAATACTTTCTCCTCTACAAATCCAAAGTCAAAATCTCTTATTAACTCAAAAGAGAGATTTCCAGGCATCAATAAATGGATTCTCTCTTCTTTCCTTCCATCCATTGCTCAAATCATATCATACTTTGGGTCTTATTTGGATCAGACTTTCTTGTATAGTTTTTGTTTTTCTTTTAGACCTGGAACCATCCTTCTTTTCTTGTTGAGACAAGGAAAATGTTAACCATCTTTAGCTTGCTCCTCATTTTGTCTGTTGCTTAGAATTTTTTTTGGAAGACATTCTTCCCTAGAGTTCAGAGATCTCCTATTCTAATTTGGGCTGAAATTCTTTGAAGGCCTTGTGGATACAGTTATATTCAATCAGTTGTAGCTAGTTCTCCTTCTTTCTACTCAAGATACAGATGTTTTTAAAGGTGACTGCACATTTTTGCCTTCTTTCAGGATATGATGAGCACCTATCATCTCCCAAATTCTTTCCTAATTGATCAGTATAAAAAGGAAAAAGTCAGAAGCTTTTTCCTCTGCTCTTACTATAGTATCTCATAATACTTGCTATTCTTTGAGCTTTAGCCAACTTTTCTCTATTTTTATTAGTTTTCAAAGTATGACTTGAGGACCCTTGAGAGTCCACCACCCATTTTTGGTGGTTTATCAGGTAACAGCCAAAATATGGAAAAAGTGTCCACTGATACACACACACACACAAATACTACTAAGTCACAAAAAAGAATGAAATCCTTCATTTGGAACAACATGCATCAACCCTAAAGGTTATGCTACGTGAAACAAGTCAGCAGAGAATGACAAATACCTTACGATTTTACCCATATGTGGAATCTACAGAACCAACCAAACCAAACAAAAACAAACTCACAGATACAGAGCACAAGATTAATGGTGCCAGAGAGGAAGTGGGTTGGGGCTGGACGCGATGAGTGAAGGGGATCAGTAGTAAAGTGATGGATGGCAGCTAGACTTGTGCTGCTGATGATTTTGTGGTGTATGCGGTTGTTGAATTATAGTGCTCCATACCTGTGACTTCTATAATAAAAGAAAATATTTTATGCTAAGACTAAGACATTGTTTCTTCATACTGGCATTTTTACAGATGGTGAAAAAGCAAAGGTGGTAGGTACAATGCAAGTGCCTCAGCATGAATCCAGTCAGTATTACCAAACTGGACTGAAAGTTCTTTTTTTTTTTTAACAATTTTACTGAGAGTGTTCTTGATGAAAATTAAAACTTATTACTATATTAAATCTTTACCTTTGAGCACATCTTTTTAATACTTGTATGACAAGGCAGGAAAAATGCATAAAGCCTTTCTGTTGTACACGGGAACACAGTAACTGTCTCGGGCAAAGAACTTAAGTGATCATTTGAGAACTATGTAGAACTAGACACATTTGTTTTCATGAAACATTATTTCTATTTGAAAGAATGATTGACAGAAAAACTATGATAATGTAGGTTGATAATATTTGCTTGATAATGAATGGAGAAAAACAATCTCTTTAAGGAAACCACTAACAGTGTTTATCACCAATAATAAAATTTAAGCTTTCAGGCAAAAATTAAGTTTTTGTAAAGCTCCTATCTACTACTGTGAGTTTGACAGCATCTCTAAAGTGTTTTTTTTTTTCTTTTTGAGATTAGTGGTGATATTAATGAATGTGATTGCAATAGAAGAGCTACATAACCCAGCAAACTATTATTTTTTCCAAATGACAAATGTATGATGTTACAAATAATGCCTAGATAAAAGATCCATTCAAAATACCCTACTGATCAATGCATTTCAACGTAACAGTATGGAAAGGCCACTGATGTGCTTTCAGATTCTACATTGCAAGTAACCTTTGAGACGCTATCACTTGTCAGATATTAGTGTAGTATCAGAGAAGAGTACCCAGATTTATCTGAAAAGGCTGTTAAAATGCTTCTTCCTTTTCCTACTACATTTCTGTGTGAGACCAGATTTTCTTGATATTTTTAATTAAAATTAAGATATCACAACAGATGGAATACAGAAGCAGAGAGAATTCAGCTGTCTTATTAAGCCAGATATTAAAAGAGATTTGCAAAAGTGTAAGATAATGTCACTCTTCTCAATAATTTTTTTTTTTTGTTTTGGAAAATACAGAGATTTTTGGTAAAAATACATGCACTTTATGTTAATATAGAGCAAGTTTATGGCTATTGTTTTTAAATGAATACATAAATACTTTTCAGTTTTAATTTTTAAAAGAGAAAATGTTGAAATATGTAATCCATATACATATGGTCTTTGGGGGTCTTCAAAAGGGGTCCTAAGGCCAAAGCCACTATGTTTGACTTTTTGCCTGCAACAAACTGAAGTATTCACCATAGTCTTTCTGCTGAGTTTTCGTTTCTGAATCCTTCTGAATATTTTTGTCCTTCTATCACTCTGGCAGTAGGAAACTGGCTAGTTATGTTATTCCTTCAAACCCTGTAGAAAACAGCCCCTCTTCTCCCCTCCTAATCTGTACTTTGGGGAAATAATTATTTAGTTTACTTCCAGATTATTAAATTTACCATATTATTGACACTGACTTGTGTCCCCATATCTTTGAACTGATGCACTTTATGTTATGTTAGCTTAACTATTTCCTCCTCAGTTAGTAAAGGCTCTTCTCCTGAAAAAGTTAGATTTTATTTCCTTCCCAGAAAGCTAACCCTATGACCTTAACACCTTTCTGATTTTAAGAGGCGGGAATCTCTTTAAGTGTCAATGCCTGTAAAGTTTTCTTTAAGAAGCTCAAATAGAATCATCTACTGACATTTCTGATAATTTTCTGAAGCAATAAGAAGAGGACAAAGATGGACACATCCTTTAAAAAGGGGACCCTTATTGTAGTAGCATTGGTTCATCTCTTTCTATAGTACTTGAAAGCCTGTGCTCAGTAATTTATGTTAATGCTTTATTTTCGAAGTTTTCTTTCTTCCATAAGCTCTTCATACTTTGACCAAGAACTGACCTTTCCCCTCTTTGAAATTTACCCTCCAACCTACCCCCACTCTCCAGGCTAGCTTTTCATTAGGGAACTGGGGAGACATACCCTCACGTTGCTATGCATTGCGCTCTGGTGGCAGGCCTTCCTGACAAAAATCAAAGAGCTGCTAGTGCTGGAAGGATGAACTCTGTGATCTCAGCCCCCATAAAGAGAAGCATCCCCAGAGAGAGGTTCAATTCATGTCAGAGTTAAATCTTAACTCATCTGAGAGCTGAGAAGCACTCAGGCTTTTGAATATTTTTATTGAGAAACATTTTCCAAATCACAGATCAGATTAATATTTCAGTAACTCTGAATGAATCCGGTCCAGGACAACAAACAGTACCAATGGCTCACGTGCACTGTGATTTAGAAAGAAGTTTTTAGGGTCTTTACACAGTTTCTGCTATAATTTTTTCCAGGTCAGTGAAGTGAAAGTCGCGTAGTCGTGTCTGACTCTTTGCAACCCCATGGACTGTATAGTTCTCTAGGCCAGAAGTTTATCCCTTCTCTAGCAAATCTTCCCAACCCAGGAATCGAACCGGGCTCTCCTGCATTGCAGGCGGATTCTTTACCAACTGAGCTATCAGGGAAGCCCTTTTCCAGGTTGAATAGGAACAAAGTCTAAACTCTGTTTCCTGTTTATTTTCTTTTTCCTTTCCACCGTTTCCCCCTTTCCTCCCACTCTTCCTCCCTCCCTTCCTTCTTTCTTTCCTCCCTTCCTTCTCATTTTTTCTAGGGACTTTTTGCTTTCAAGAATAACCCATTGGTTAGCACAATCTCATTCTAATGCACCTGTTTTGAGGAATTTTGAATACCATCAATAAAAATGGGCTATTCTCACAGGAATTCGTCTTCCTTTGACTTTTATGGCATTAAGCCCCATGTTACCCTAAATAAGGTAGTGTTGTTAGTATTGGAAACTGTCTTAAAGTGGCAGTGAGTCACTATAATTCCAAGTTAGAAAAGACTTAGTTTAACTATGCTAAATGCTGAACGATATATACCTAACCTTCATGAGAAAGTCTTGGCTCTTAAGTAACAATATTGAGTGTTTAAATGTGGTAGTCATTGTTCTAAGTGACTTGCATGTACTAAGCTGTATAACCATTAGAACCACTTCATGAAGGCAGTGCTTTTGTTGTACTCTTTATAGATGAGTAAATTGAGGCATTGAGAGTCTTACAACTTTGTCCAAAGTGCTAAGTGTCAGAAGTGGAATCAGAAAGCAGGCCAACTAGCTTCAGAGAATATGAATTTAACTCTCATACTATGATCCTTCTCTGGGTTTTCAAAATAGAGCATGATAAAAAATAAACAGTAGTGAATTCTGTTAGCAGTTTATGGGATTTTCATTATTTCTTATATCTAACTTTAGTGATTCATTTCCTTTTCGCTATAAGACAACTGAAATATTCATGCTTTGGCACACGTTGTTCCCTAATCTGAATCCCCTTCCTCTTTTTGCTAGTGAAAAACAACCCATTCTTTATAGCTCATTTCAAATTTCACTTCCTCAATAAAATTATATCTGTTAAAAACCAGAGTCTCCTAAAATTTAAGAGTTGGAATAGAATACAGAGGATTTCTAGTAGAATTTCTACCCAAACCAAGAAATTACTGAACAAACCTGAGACCATTAGCTTCTGACTAAAAATAACCTCATACATGGCATCCAATATCTTCTCTTCATAAATTTCTATTTAGCTAGTAATTCTTACCATCTTAAGCTAGACTTTACTGTTTTGACTGAAATTTAGCGTTCAGTTCAGTTCAATTCAGTTCAGTTGCCCAGTCATGTCTGACTCTTTGCGACCCCATGAATCGCAGCAAGCCAGGCCTCCCTGTCCATCACCATCTCCTGGAATTCACTCAGACTCATGTCCATGGAGTCGGTGATGCCATCTAGCCATCTCATCCTCTGTCGTCCCCTTCTCCTCCTGCCTCCAATCCCTCCCAGCATCAGAGTCTTTTCCAATGAGTCAACTCTTTGCATGAGGTGGCCAAAGTACTGGAGTTTCAGCTTTAGCATTATTCCTTCCAAAGAACACCCAGGGCTGATCTCCTTTAGAATGGACTGGTTGGATCTCCTTGCAGTCCAAGGGACTCTCAAGAGTCTTCTCTAACACCACAGTTCAAAAGCATCAATTCTTCAGCTCTCAGCCTTCTTCATAGAAAAACTATGAAGAAAAACTATGAACTATCAGTTTCTTCCAACTCTCACATCCATACATGATCACTGGAAAAACCATAGCCTTGACTAGACGGACCTTTGTTGGCAAAATAATGTCTCTGCTTTTCAATATGCTATCTAGGTTCAGCTATTATCATTAACCTCTTAATTTATTCACTTATTTGCACTTCCAATAGATACTTATTAGGGTTTTTTAATATACATTCTTCTAGATGCTTCCCTGATGAGTCAGATGATAAAGAATCTGCCTACAATGCAGGAGACACAGGTTTGGTCCCTGGGTCAGGAAGATCCCCTGGAGAAGGAAATGGCAACCCACTCCAGTATTCTTGCCTGGAGAATTCCATGGACAGAGGAGCCTGACAGGCTATATATAGTTCATGGGGGTTGCAAGAGTTGGACACGACTGAGTGACTAACACTTTCACTTCTAGATGCTATAAGATAAAATAATAAGACATAGACCTTGTTTTAAAAAAACTGAATTTTTTAAGATGTCTAACATAGACCGGAAGACCAGGGAATGACAGTAAACACTGAGATTTAGAAAGAGTAGGATTCAGCTCTTTGGAAAAGAGGAAGAAAAACATTAAAAGCTGAGAAATGAGCTCTATTTTATAGTTGGAGTACCTGACGTGTAGAAAGCTAATTTTTTCAGGATCATAAGGTTAGTCATTGGAAGAACTGAAATCTGAGATGGCATTTCACTCCATAGTTGATGCTTTTAAATTAGGGTAATGAAAGAGTAGCATCATATTCAGGGAGTTGTATGTAATTATTTAAGGCTAAAGTGTGGGCTGTGGTAAGTGAAGAGGTTGAGATGGTGGTAAAATGAAGAGTCATGCAAAGGCCAGCTGGTAATGAACTTTGGAAGCTAGGCCAATTCATTTGGATTGTATTCTCATTATCCATTTCTTCTAACACTGGGAGAACCTTTTGAGTTTGCCCTCATTTTACTGATTTGGTTTTCTCTAATGATGACAATTTTGGGTTTTCCTGATGCAATTATTTTTTACTCTGTTGTTACTTTTAAAAGTTATTTGTTGCTTTGCCTAATTTGTTGCCAGCTTCATTTCTTTGTTCCATTCCATCTCAGAACAGTGCCCTCTCATGACTCCTTGCTTCTTGCTTCATCATCATTTAGATTTTTTTTGTACATCAAATAAATGTTGAACATGGTATTCTTATGTTTTGCATAGGAAGCAATTTCAGCAACATGCTTTTATTCCAAATTTTTTTCTTGTTTCAGTACTTTTGCATATTTACATATTTTAATGTAAAATATATATACATATTTGTTTAACTGTGAACTCGGACATCTAAACATGTGCTACATGCCTAACACACTGTTGTATCTTAGTCCTCTTAATGTGTATTTTAGCTCTGAGATAATTTGCACCTAGATCTGTCCATGATTTGAAAGTCAGCATTTCATGGTCTCTAGACCAGTCTGTTGGAGAAGGAGATAGCACCCCACTCCAGTACTCTTGCCTGGATAATCCCATGGACAGAGGGCTGGTAGGCTACAGTCCATGGGATCGTGAAGAGTTGGACACGACTGAGCAGCTTCACTTTCATTTTTCACTGTCATGCATCGGAGAAGGAAATGGCAACCCACTCCAGTGTTCTTGCCTGGAGAATCCCAGGGATGGGGGAGCCTGGTGGGCTGCCATCTATGCCATCTGAAGTGACTTAGCAGCAGCATCAGCAGACCAGTCTGTTCTGCACGGAAGTTTTTCAGGACCTCTAACTGTTCAGGAGGATGAAATTAGTCTCTGATTGCTGTTTGATTGCTGAGGGATTTCATATGTGTGAGGAGAAAACCATTCAATGGTCAAATAAGTTTGTGGGATACAAAGTGCTACTTCTCCCTCTTGGAAATGCATGATGAAGCACCTGGAGAAGTCCCATAACAAAGAAGCTTGTTAAAAACCACAGTGAAGCACCATCCCACACCAGGCAGGATGGCCATCATGAAAAACTACAACAAATGCTGAAGAACAGGGAACCATCTTACACTGCTGGTGGGAATGTACGCTGGTGCAGTCACGATGAAAGAGCATGGAGGTTCCTCAGAAAACTAAAAATAGAACCATCATATGATCAACAGTCCCACTCCTGGGCATATATGCAGACAAATCTCTAATTAAAAAAGATACACGTACCCCTATGTTCATAGGGGCACTGTTCGCAGCAACCAAGGCATGGAAACAACCTCCATGTCCATTGACAGGTGAATGGGTAAAGAAGATGTGGTGCATATACACAGTGGAGTATTATTCAGCCTTAGAAAGAATGAAATAACGCCATTTGCAGCAACATGGATGCCATTAGAGATTCTCATACTACGTGGGTCAGAAAGACAAAGACGAATGCCGCATGTTATCACTTATATGTAGACTCTAAAATATGACACAAACGAACCTATCTGTGAGACAGAAGCAGACTCACAGACATAGAGAAGAGACGTGATTATCAAGGGGGAGAGAGTTGGGGGAGCAATGGAGTGGGAGGTCGGGGTTACTAGATGTAAGCTATTACATATAGACTGGATAGAAACAAGTTCCTACTGTACACCACAGAGAACTATATTCAATGTCCTATGGTAAACCACAATGGATAAGAATATTAAAAAGAAGAATGTATAAATTTATAACTGAATCACTTTGTTGTACAGCAGAAATTAACACAATGATGTAAATCAACTATATTTCAATTTAAAAAAGAAGATTGTTAATCAATCTTTTTAAAATCAATATTTGTGAAACATTTTCAAGGAAGATGTTCTATTCATAGGTCTCTTCACCCTCTCTGGACACTGCTTTGGTAAATTCTATGAGATAAAGTCTGCTTCCTGTAGACTTTGTTGGCCTGCAAACATCAATCTTTCTCAACACTTATTTGAAATGCTTTTTCTTAGATAAATGTATCCAAGTTCAGAGCATCTCATGTGGGTCAGTAGTAAAGAATCTGTCTGCCAACCAGGAGATGTGGGTTCCATCTCTCCATTAGGAAGATCCCCTGGAGAAGGAAATGGCAACCCACTCTAGTACTCTTGCCTGGGAAATCCCATGGACAGAGGAGCCTTGTGAGCTGGGGTTGCGAAAGATTTGGTGATGAAACAACAACATGTCCAAGTTCTACACAATAGGGTCCTTCCCTCCCATTACTTCTTATCGTATTGTACATATTTTAACTTACTTTTTCTTTTTTACTGAGATATCATTTACAGAGATTAAAATTCACCCTTTTAAAAAAGAGTAGTTCTATGTTTGGCAAATGCATATTGTCATGTAACTACCACTTCAATCAAAATACAGAATGGTGAATATTTAAAAACTTAAGTGTCTAAATAGGTATGTAAACAGAGGCACTGGTGAAGGGGAGGGATACTGGTAAAATCTGTCAAACTCAGAAAGCATGCCTCTTGCAGCTGACAAATGTTCACCAGTTTACCGGTAAATACAGACTCTGGAGCTACACATTAGAACAGGAGTAGATTAAACTGTTTTCTTAAGTGATCTGTGCCATTTTGTTTCAGGGAGTGAATTTAGGGATATTCAAATACTATTCTTTTCCATCCATTCCTATGAACAAGAAGGTCATAAAGTTCCTCTTTCCAACTCTTTTCTCTTCATACATTTATTATATAGTTTGTATACTCAACTTCTCTTTTGTTTAATTTGGTGTGTGTGTCTACTGTAATCAGAAATTGAGAGGAAGATAACAGATACTGTTACCCTTTGCCTATGCTAACAGCAAAGTGCTTTATAAATAACAAAGTGTTTTTAAAATGTAAGATATTTTTCTACATTTCTTATCTTTACAATAGTACTCAGCAAAATATGAATACAAGTTTACATGTAATTAGTGTTTTTCTTTGAGCTGTTGCTTGATGTGTGAGCAACACTAGCCAGTGATATTGGGGTGAAGTTTAATTTTAGATTTAGAGCTGCTTTCTGATGAAGTTTTTGACGATAAGCATAAAAAATTGCTGTGCCATACTGAAAGGTAAATCTTGATGCACTTCTGCCTGTGATCTGGTCCTACATCTGGACCATATTTACCCTGTCTAATTCTCTTCTTTCAGCTCAGTATGACATGCTCATTTTTAGTACAAGATAGGTCATGTTTATCTGTTGTACCGTCTATGGTCCAGTGATCTCTTTTGTAGTCTAAGGGGAACTGTACAAAAACTGAACTGTGTCAAGGAGTCTGAGAGTGTTAAAGTTCACCAAGAAATAAAGCTGAGGCTTCGCAGAAACAAGAGGGAGTTAAAATTAGTATGAATTGATTTCCTACCCCCTTTTCAGAAATTGTTCTCACATGTTGTGAGCCCCTTGGCCATTTATGAGATGCTCTGTGTTATGACTGTGACATGACTATGCCAGAGGATGGCCAAGGTCAACAATGTGACCTATTTTTATTTTTTCTTAATAGGAAAAAGTTGCCATTCTTTTCCCACACTGGCAGAGTCTTTCTGTGTGTGTGGCTTTGCAGACTCCTTTTTGTGAAAATTTCACATCTTTTCCTTTGATTAAGCTTGTTAGATTTCAGACCTCCTTGAACTTTAAACTTCTCATTTCCAGCTTTTCCAGTCAGATGTTCTAAATCTAGTGATCTCTTATACAGTATTATTAACTTATATATCCTTTGGCAGTTTTATAAATTATTGCAGAAATATTGTATTTTTCTTCAAATATTATAACAAACAGGGGATGATACTACTGTTTTAAGCTACTTTGTTTAAAGTTGGATAATTTTATTACCAAATCTGAATTCTCTGAAAGAAATGAGGATGTATTCCTTATGTGGATACTTCATACATCTCATCTTTCAGGTTTTCTTGAACTCTGAAGCTGGGCTACAAAGAAGTCTGAGTTGTTTGTGGATTAAATTAGTGACACTTACTTGGTTTAATCCTGAATCTACCTGAATGAATTACTCATATATTAAGGATACTATACACTCACTATGTAAACAACAACAAAACTTTTACTAAAACATGATGTACTTAGTAGAAAATTCAGGTCATGTAACGGAATACAAAATACAAAACAAATAACAAAAAACAAAATATATAAAACCAAGATGAACATTTCTTTTCCAAAATGTACAATTAAGTTAATGTTCCAACTCACCTTTCGTGTATGAAAAACCCAAGTGATGTCAGAATTGTATCGTAGGAAATATTGTGAGACTTTCAGCCAAGAGGGCAGCCTTAAGTGATGTGAAATTCCACCCAATCACTTTCTGGATCCAAGCACAGACAGTGTTAGGAAAAATGATAATTGAAATGTACATTTGAATCCGAACCCTAGAAGTGGAAAACTTAGCTACCAGAAACAAAGATTGAAATCAGGTGGAAGAGTGAGCTCTTACTGAAGTTGAATGTCTCATGGGGGACCTCAGGACCTTGATGCCTGGGTTTTAATATCTACATGGACATGTGATGAGAAATTAAATCCAGGCAAATCAGGATGCTGAAACTGAGCTAGAGAGTTGCTATGTTCAGGAAACTGAGAATAGGAAAAAATTATGTGGTGGCTTGGCAGCAATAAGAAACCGGCATTTTCTAGTGCCATGGGTAGGAAAAATCTATATAACCCCAGTTTGTGCTGGTGACTGCAGCCATGAAATTAAAAGACGCTTACTCCTTGGAAAGAAAGTTATGACCAACCTAGACAGTGTATTGAAAAGCAGAGACATTATTTTGCCAACAAGTTCTGTCTAGTCAAGGCTATGGTTTTTCCTGTGGTCATGTACGGATGTGAGAGTAGAACTGTGAAGAAAGCTTAGCGCCGAAGAATTGATGCTTTTGAACTGTGGTGTTGGAGAAGACTCTTGAGAGTCCCTTGGACTGCAAGGAGATCCAACCAGTCCATTCTGAAGGAGATCAACCCTGGGATTTCTTTGGAAGGAATGATGCTAAAGCTGAAACTCCAATACTTTGGCCACCTCATGTGAAGAGTTGACTCATTGGAAAAGACTCCGATGCTGGGAGGGATTGGGGGCAGGCGGAGAAGGGGACAACAGAGGATGAGATGGCTGGATGGCATCACGGACTCGATGAATGTTAGTCTGAGTGAACTCCGGGAGATGGTGATGGACAGGGAGGCCTGGCATGCTGCTATTCATGGGGTCACAAAGAGTCGGACACGACTGAGCAACTGAACTGAACTGAACTGAACTGTGCTTTGAATAGCTCTGGGTGCAAATTCACAGTGATGGCATTAGGCAGTAGAACCACAGGTATAGTTACTAAGAAAAACACTGAGCCATTGCTGATGGCAAAATATCTCAAGAAGAAGAAACCATAAACAATATGAAGAGATTTTAAGGTAAGTATGTCAGAAATGTAAAAGACAGAACAGAAAGAAGAAAACCATAAAACCTGGGTAAGACAGTACATACAAAAGGAGAGCGAACATTTTAAAAATGTGTAAATTAAAGCATAATTTACATGCAGTGAAATTTCACCCTTTTGGTTATATAGTTCTGCAAGTTTGGGCAAACATGTACAGCTCCTTTGCCTCCAAATATTTTCTATGCCCTCCTTTATAGTCAATCCCTCCACCCAACCTCAGGTCCTGAAAACAACTAACTTGTTTTCTGTCCCAGTAGCTTTGGCTTTTCCAGAATGTCATGTAAAAGAAGTTATACAGTATGTATAGCCTTTTGAATGTAGCTTCTTTTATCTAACTTGTTGCATCTGAGATTCATCCATGTTGTTGCATGTATCAGGACAGGAGTTCATTCCATTTTATTGCTAAATACTATTCCATTTATGGAGATGTCATATTATTTTTTTGTTCATTCTCTAGTTGAGGGACATATGAATTGTTTCCATACAATTTTTTAGCAATCATGAATAAAGATGTTATAAATATTTACACATAGGTGTTGGTGTGAACATCCTTTCATGCAAATACCTAAGGCATCTGACTGTTGTGTCATATGATAAGTAAATGTATGCTCCTGCTGCTGCTGCTGCTAGGTCATTTCAGTCGTGTCCAACTCTGTGCGACCCCATAGACAACAGCCTACAGGCTCCTCTGTCCCTGGGATTCTCTAGGCAAGAATGCTGGAGTGGGTTGCCATTTCCTTCTCCAATTCATGCAAGTGAAAAGTGAAAGTGAAGGTGCTGACTCTTTGAGACTCCATGGACTGTAGCCTACTAGGTTCCTCTGTCCATGGGATTTTCCAGGTAAGAGTACTGGAGTGGGTTGACATTGTCTTCTCCAAGTAAAGTATAACTTTACAAGAAATTTCCAAACATCTTCCAAAAAGGCTGTAATAATTTGCATTCCCACCACTAACATATGAGGGATTCCACGTATTCTGAATCCTGACCAGTAATTTGTAATGTCAGCTCTGATCGTCAGTATGGTATTGAATAGGAGGGATGAAAGTAGAACATTCTCGTTTTATTTCTGATCTTAGGAGGAAATCATGCATTGTTTCACTAGTACATATAATGTTAGCTGTAGATTTTTGGTAGCTATCCTTTATCAGATTAAGGAAATAGAAGAAAATTCTCTTTAATTCTGAGTTTGGTGAGAGTTTTGTTGTTGTGTTGAATCACTTTGGATATTGAATTTTAATGATTCTTTTTCTGTATAATTGGGATATAAATGCATTTTTAAATTTTTTAGCTTACTGACATGATATTATAATGATTGCTTTACAATGCTTAACTAGACTAGCACTCCTGGGATAAGTCTTATTTGGTCATGATATTCCGTCCTTTTTTTTACATTGCTAGATTTAATTTAATTCACTAGTATTCTGTTGAGGATAGTTGTATCTAGATTCATGAAGAACAATAGGTTCCAAACAATTTTTTGTAACCTATTTCTGTTACTTGTCTGGCCTTGTAATATAAGTCAGTAAATGCTTCCTCCTTTCCCATATTGTAAAAGGGTTTGCATGGAACTGACATTATTTATTTCTTAATTGTTTGTTAGAATTTGCCAGCATGGAGTTTCCTTGGTTAGAAGATCTGTAACTATAAATATAATGCCTTTAATAGACATAATAATTTTTCATTTTTCCATTTCTTCTTGAGTGACCTTTGGCAATTTGTGTCTTTAAAACAATTTATCTATGTTGTAAAATTTATGGAAGTGAAGTGAAAGTCGCTCAGTCATGTCCGACTCTTTGTGACCCATGCATAATCCATAGAATTCTCTAGGCTAGAATATTGGAGTGGGTAGCCTTTCCCTTCTCCAGAGGATCTTCCAAACCCAGGGATCCCACCCAGGTCTCCCGCATTGCAGGCGGATTCTTTACCAGCTGAGCCACAAGAGAAGTAAAATTTATGGGAAGAGTCATTCATAGTATTTCCTTATTAATTTTGAATGTTTATAGTTGTTATAGTTGTGACCTTTAGTTGAAATAGGTAATCTTAACAATCAGCCAAATAGAAATTCTGAATTTTTAGAAACCAGAAAGATAGCAATTAAAATTAAAAGGTTAAACAGAAAGTTAAATACAGGGGTAAAGAAACAGCTTATCAGAAGATGCGAGAGAGGACAAAAATCACTGTGATATAAAAAAGTAAATCAAATATGGGACGTATGAAAAAGAAACAAGGAGGATAGAATGTTAAACTTGCATATATGTCTAAAAAAAATTCCAGAAAAGGAGAATAGGTAGAATGGTGATATCCAAATAGTTAATATTCAATAATTCTCTAAAGGAGATAAAACATGAGTCTTTGGGCTTTGAAACCCAATGAATCCTGAGGAGGAAAGATAAAAGCAAAATATATCCCTAGACACATTGATACAAAAAAAAAAGAATCTTAGCACATCGAAGTACTGAAAAATAAAATAATTTTTTCATCTTAGAATTTGTAACTCTGATCAATTGTCATCCAGGATTAAGTATGAAACAAAGATACCATCATATAGTATCAGTGTATATAATACACAGATGTTCTTGCAGAAAGAACAATTACAAGAAGGAAATTGAGTCTAGAACAAAAACATCATGTATGAAGACATTATAAGCAAAGAAATTTGTGACTATATTAACTTGTATAAATGAAAGATTAATTTGAGGCATTATTTTAAAAAGCTAAGATAGCAATCACATGGACAATGGGAAGAAATGTATGGAGCTAAAATATTTTAAGTTTCTTCTGTGATTTAAGAGGTGGATAGAGTTGGCTCAGCTGGTAAAGAATCTGCTGCAATGCAGGAGACACAGGAAGCATAGGTTTGATCCCTGGGTCAGGAAGATCCTCTGGAGGAGGAAATGGCAACCCATTCTAGTATTCTTGCCTGAAAAATCCCATGGAGTGAGGAGCCTGGTGGGCTATAGTCCATGGGGTTGCAAAGAGTTGGACATGACTAAGCATGAGCATAGACATATAGACTACTTAGGTCTCTAGTAGGCTTAGAATAAGTAGAGATTTTAAAAGAGGAGAAGATGATCACTAAGGTAATAGAAATAGAAAGCAAACTATTCAGACCAGGAAGGGAAGTTAATGAATAAATAGAATTTGATAAATCTAATAGGAGGCACAGTACATGAGAAACTCTGGGCTAGAGGAAGTACAAGCTGGAATCAGGATTGCTGGGAGAAATATCAATAACCTCAGATACGCAGATGGTACCACACTTATGGCAGAAAGTGAAGAAGAACTAAAGTGCCTCTTGATCAAGGTGAAAGAGGAGAGTGAAAAAGCTGGCTTAAAGCTCAACGTTGAGAAAACTAAGATCATGGCATCTGGTCCCATCACTTCATGGGAAATAGATGGGGAAACAGTGGAAATGGTGGCTGACTTTATTTTTCTGGGCTCCAAAATCACTGCAGATGGTGATTGCAGCCATGAAATTAAAAGATGCTGACTCCTTGGAAGGAAAGCTATGACCAACCTAGATAGCATATTAAAAAGCAGACACATTACTTTGCCAACAGAGGTCCGGTCTAGTCAAGGCTATGGTTTTTCCAGTAGGCATGTATGGATGTGAGAGTTGGACTGTGAAGAAAGCTGAGCACTGAAGAATTGATGCTTTTGAACTGTGGTGTTGGAGAAGACTCTTGAGAGTCCCCTGGACTGCAAGGAGATCCAACCAGTCCATCCTAAAGGAGATCAGTCCTGGGTGTTCATTGGAGGGACTGATGTTGAAGCTGAAACTCCAATACTTTGGTCACCTGATGCGCAGAGCTGACACATTTGAAAAGACCCTGATGCTGGGAAAGATTGAGGGCAGAAGGAGAAGGGGACGACAGAGGATGAGATGGTTGGATGGCATCATCGACACAATGGACATGGGTTTGGGTGGACTCCGGGAGTTGGTGACGGACAGGGAGGCCTGATGTGCTGTGGTTCATGGGGTTGCAAAGAGTCAGACTGAGCAACTGGATGGAACTGAATAGGAGGCAGGAAGGAAAAAAAATAAATTGGATTTAATAAAATAGATGGTAAATAAAAATAAAGTTAAAAATGAATGAACATATATATCAGCAATAACATTAAATGCTAATAAAATAAACTTCACTATTAAAAGAGAAATGTATTTTGATGGTATAAAAAATTCTTAAAGATAAAGGTATATCTGGCAAGTATTAAAAGAAAGATGTTCTAATTTTTAATTGGGAAATCTGTATTTGAAGGAAAGTGTTAGGGGGTGTATCAAGTACTGTATTTGCCTCTTGTTTCTTAGCTCCAAATCTCTCTGGTATACCTTGCTCTGTGATGCTGGTACTGGGATTCAGCAGAGTAGTTACATTTCCCAGGCATTTCTCCAGTTGGTTTCCATTAAGTTCTGTCAATAGGTGGCACTAGAGAGAGTGAAAAGGATAAGGGACTTCCTCTTCTTTCACTGTCGCTCCATCAGTGTCAGCTTCAGTTTCCAGGTTCTTTGGGCACTCCCAGAACCTGTCTTGTCCTGTCTCTTTATTCTGATCACCATTGCTGCAGGGCAGCTTCGCTGAGCTTCTAGGTTTTAGGAAGTTCTTTCCCTCCCTTTGACATCTGCCGTTCTAGAGAAAGTAACTACTTCTCATAGTTATTATTTCTGAGTAACCTCAGATTCTTTCAACCCTCCAACATTTATACAACAAATTCTCTGTATAGTGTGGTTTTTCCTTCCTGGTGGAATGCTGAATAGACAGATCAAGATAGAATAGAATTGAAGAGACTGATGCAGTGTTTGTCTACCTGAGAGATATAGGTCAATGTCTTGTGTTTAGTTAACAAAACTATCTGAAGATACATAAAGAAAAGGCCAATATAATTATGAGATAAAATGCAAAACCCCACAATTGTGAAAAGATTGTAAACTTTTTATGCTGAAGTAATTTTAGATTTTAAAAAAAGTTTCAAAAATATTTCACAAAGTTCCCATATACTCTGTTTCTCCTCAAATGTTTACACATTATCTAACAGTACAGTGATCAAATTGGTAATTAGCAGTGATAAATACCATTAACTATTATATAGATTTTATTCAAATTTTTTCAGTTATCCCACTAATGTCCATTTTCTGGTACAGGACCCAAAGATCCCATGGTACGTTTAGTTATCTGGCTTGGTCTCCTCCAGTCTGAGACAGTTCTTCAGTTTTATTTGTCTTTCATTACCTTGACATTTTTGAAGAATGCTGATTAATTATATATAGAATATCTCTCAATTTGGGCTTGTTTGATGTTTTCTCACAATAAGATTAAGGTTATATATTTTTTACAAGAACACTATAGAAACGATCTTGTTTTCTCAGTGTTTCATATCAGGAGATACATGATGTGTTTAGTAACAAGTGATTTAGACTTTGAAAAGTTGATTAAGGTAATGCCTGCCAAATTCTCCACTGTTACAGAAGATATTTTTGACACTCCTATCTAAGAAACTGATAACAGAAATCTAAAAAAAATTCGGTATGGAAGAATTTTAGAATACTACAAGTTCAATCTGGTAGGTACTGCACCCTAAAAAGTATATTTTATTCAAACACACATTAAAATGTACAAAATTGGCATTATATTGGGCTGCCCAGGTGGCTCAGTGGTAAAAAATCTGCCTGCCAATGCAGGAGCCACAGGAGATGTGGGTTTGATCCGTGGGTCTGGAAGATCCTCTGGAGTAGCAAATGACAACCCACTGTAGTACTCTTGTCTGGAAAATTCCATGGACAGAGGAGCCTGCGGGGCTGAAGTCCATGTGGTTGTAAAGAGTCGGACATGACTGAGTGAGTACATTCTATTCAAATGCACATTAAAATGTACAAATATTGGCAATATATTAGGCTACTAAAAAGTTTTAATAACTTCCAAAGACATGGTACCATATGAATGACATGGCATAATCTTAATGCAATGTAGTTATGATATAAAGAGATATCCAAAAGCATAGACTGAAAACGAACAAAAGCTATAAATATTTTATAAGCTAAATATCTTATTATAATTTACCTTGTATAATATAGGGCTTTGGATTGCAAGGACAGTCAATCCTAAAGGAAATGAATCCTGAATATTCATTGGAAAGACTGATGCTGAAGCTGAAGTTCCAATACTTTGACCACCTGATGTGAAGAGGTGGCTCATTAGAAAAGATCCTGATGCTGGGAAAGATTGAGGTCAGGAGGAGAAAGCGGTGACAGAGGATGAGATGGTTGGATGGCATATTGACTCAATGGACATGAGTTTGAGCAAGCTCCAGGAGATGGTGAAGGACAGGGAAAACAAGCGTGCGGCAGTCCACGGGGTCGCAAAGAGTCAGGCACGAGTGAGCGACTGAACAACAACAAGTGAAATATCCCACATGAGCAATTTGTAAAAAAAAAAATGGCAGAGAATTTACTTGTGATAAAAAGACTAAAATAACTAGCTGTAGGAGATAACTTCTTCAAACATAAAGAGGGTAAAATATTAGAAGCAGTCTCTTTGAAAGTCACAGAGAAAGTGTGCCTCCAATACCTGTTCTCTCATCCTGTAGTAATATAACCACTGATTTTAAAGTGGACCCATAGCTGCCTATATGGCCTGGCCTCTCTGATGAATGAGTATACCTTTGTCCGTTTTGGAAGTAATGTGTGTAACTTTTAGGATGCATCTTGAAAGGGAGAGAGTCCATCTCATTCTCGACACTTAGGCTTTCCTGCCTACTAAGCTAGATATATAACTATGAATGGAGCATGTGGATGAGGACAACATCCTAAAAATGACAGGGCAACCAGATATAACCACTTTGGTCTCTGACACCATGGAGTCACTATACTAGCCCTGGTAAGTATTCTATTTTATTTAAACCACTGATTAAAAAAAAAATCATCATAATAACTGTTGAACTTAAATTCTCCTTAATGTACCTTTTTTTTTTTTTTTTTAAAAACCACTTCTATTCACTGTTTTACTGGAGGTTTTAAGCAGTGAAAGAGAAAAAAAGAAAAAAGTGGTATAATTTCTAGTTAAGGCAAAATCTAAGAGGGTCTACAGACAAACCAGTTAACCTAGTGAGAAGGATCGGCCAGGTACCTGTTTACAAGAACAATTATGAAGACAATAAAATTATACCATTAACTGGTAACAAGCAAACTGGAAAATGTTGTTTAGAAAAAGCAGTTTCATAATAGGGGGAAACCAAAATTGACCTAAGATTAGATGTACTAAAAAATTTTATTATGGACTTCCCTGATGGTCCAATGGTTAAGAATACACCCGCCAATGGAGGGGACATGGGTTCAATCCCTGATCCAGGAAGATCCCACAGGCCATGGAGAAACTGACCCTGTGAGTTAGCCCAAGCACTTGAGAGCCTGTGCTCCATAACTCAAGAGTAGGCCCTACTAAGGAAAGATAAAAATGAAAAAAATGCTAACTTTTTTTCCAATTAAGCAATAAATTCAGCATAATTTAAATAAAATACCTAAAACCCTATTGTGTGGAACTTAATTAGCCAAATCAAAAAATCTTTTAGAAGTTCATGGTTATGTGATATACTAGATACAGAGAAAAGTATCAGAACATGTTTGGAAAGAAAACACAACATCAGGATAGTGATGTTGGCTCTGGGGCAGGGGAACAAAACTAAAGAATATTAGGGTTCTCCAACTGTGTTTATAACATTTTCTTTTCAAAGTATCTACAGAAAATATGTCAAAATATGTGTATTCATTCCAGGTGCTGATTCTATACATATTTGTAATATTATTCTTTCTCCTTTTTGGACACTTGAGAAAGAAATTCTGGCTATGATGTACAGATATCTTAATAAAAACTCCATTAACCCCCAAACTTCTGGTTTACATATTGAATTGCAGAAATTCAACTTTTAAAATCAAAATCAAAATTTAACTTTTAAATGTGACCATTTGGGGTCTGCCATGCATCAGTTAAATTCCAGGATTTAAATGGGGGAGATCCAAGAGTAATTAAGTTCCCCCTTTCTATTTGCTGTGTCTGTTTGTTATCATTGCAGCATAAATCACTGTCAATACCTGCTTCTTTACTATACCAGAATTTAGACAATATGCAGCACAGTGTGTTAATATGTAATTTCAACTTCTTTTTCTTTTTAGAAATCAGGCCTACATTTCAAGTCCTGCCAATTTGTCTGTATTGTGACTAGCTGCTTCATTATCTCTACTACTGTGGGCAAGAATCCCTTAGAAGAAAAGGAGTAGCCATCATAGTCAACAAGAGAGTCTGAAATGCCGTACTTGAATGCAAACTCGAAAACGACAGAATGATCTGTTTGTTTCCAAGGCAAACCATTCAGTATCACAGTAATCCAAGTCTATGTCCCGACCAGTAATGCTGAAAACTGACGGTTCGATGAAGACCTACAAGACCTTTTAGAACTAACATCCAAAAAAGATGTCCTTTTCATTATAGGGGACTGGAATGCAAAAGTAGGAAGTCAAGAAACACCTGGAGTAATAGGCAAATTTGACCTTGGAATACAGAATGAAGCAGGGCAAAGGCTAATAGAGTTTTGCCAAGAGAATGCACAGGTCATAGCAAACACCCTCTTCCAACAACATAAGAGAAGACTCTACACATGGACATCACCAGATATTCAATACTGAAATCAAATTGACTATATTATTTGCAGCCAAAGATGGGGAAGCTCTACACAGTCAGCAAAAACAAGACCAGGAGCTGACTGTGGCTCTGATTGTGAACTGCTTATTGCCAAATTCAGACTTAAATTGAAGAAAGTAGGGAAAACCACTAGACCATTCAGGTATGACCTAAATCAAATCCCTTATGATTATACAGTGGAAGTGAGAAATAGATTTAAGGGCCTAGATCTGATAGGTAGAGTGCCTGATGAACTATGGATGGAGGTTTGTGACATTGCACAGGAGACAGGGATCAAGACCATCCCCATGGAAAAGAAATGCAAAAAAGCAAAATGGCTGTCTGAGAAGGACTTACAAATAGCTGTGAAAAGAAGAGAAGTGAAAAGCAAAGGAGAAAAGGAAAGATATAAGCATCAGAATGCAGAGTTCCAAAGAATAGCAAGGAGAGAGAAGAAAGTGATCAGTGATCAAATGCAAAGAAATAGAGGAAAACAATAGAATGGGAAAGACTAGAGATCTCTTCAAGAAAATCAGAGATACCAAGGGAGAATTTCATGCAGAGATGGGCTCAATAAAGCACACAGAAATGGTATGGACTTAACAGAAGCAAAAGGTATTAAGAAGAGGTGGCAAGAAGACACAGAAGGACTGTACAAAAAAGATCTTCATGATCTAGATAATCACAATGGTGTGATCACTCACCTAGAGCCAGACATCCTGGAATGTGAAGTCAAGTGGGCCTTAGGAAGCATCACTACAAAAAAAGCTACTGGAGGTGATGGAATTCCAGTTGAGCTATTTTAAATCCTAAAAGATGTTGCTGTGAAAGTGCTACACTCAAAATGCCAGCAAATTTGGAAAACTCAGCAGTGGCCACAGGCCTGGAAAATGTCAGTTTTCATTCCAATCTGAAAGAAAAGCAATGCCAAAGAATGATCAAACTACTGCACAATTGCACTCATCTCACACACTAGTAATGCTCAAAATTCTCCAAGCCAGGCTTCAACAATATGAGAACCATGAACTTCCAGATGTTCAAGTTGGATTTAGAAAAGGCAGAGGAACCAGAGATCAAATTGCCAACATCCGCTGGATCTGACAAAGCAAGAGAGTTCCATAAAACATTACTTTCTGCTTTTATTGACTATGCCAAAGCCTTTGACTGTGTGGATTACCACAAACTGTGGAAAATTCTGAAGCTGATGGAAATACCAGACCACCTGACCTGCCTCTTAAGAAATCTGTATGCAGGTTAGGAAACAACAGTTAGCACTGGACATGAAACAACAGACTGGTTCCAAATAGGGAAAGGAGTATGTCAAGGCTGTATATTGTCACCCTGCTTATTTAACTTCTATGCAGACTACATCATGAGAAACACTGGGCTGGATGAAGCACAATCTGGAATCAAGATTGCCGGGAGAAATATCAATAACCTCAGATATGCAGATGACACCACCCTTATGGCAGAAAGTGAAGAACTAAAGAGCCTCTTGATGAAAGGGAAAGAGGAGAATGAAGGAGTTGGCTTAAAACTCAATATTCAGAAAACGAAGATCACGGCATCCAGTCCCATCACTTCATGGTAAATAGATGGGGGAAACAGTGGCAGACTATTTTGAGGGCCTCCAAAGTCACTGCAGATGGTGACTGCAGTCATGAAATTAAAAGATGGTTATGCCTTTGAAGGGACAATCTAGACAGCATATTCAAAAGCAGAGACATTACTTTTCCAACAAAGGTCCATCTAGTCAAGGCTATGGTCTTTCCAGTAGTCATGTACGGGTGTGAGCTGGACTGTAAAGAAAGCTGAGCCCCAAAGAATTGATGCTTTTGAACTGTGGTATTGGAGAGGCTCTTGAGAGTCCCTTGGACTGCAAGGAGATCCAAACAGTACATCCTAACGGAAATGAATCCTGAATATTTATTGGAAAGACTGATGCTGAAGTTGAAACTCCAATACTTTGGCCACCTGATGTGATGCTGGGAAAGATTGAAGGTAGGTGGAGAATGGGACAACAGAGGTTGAGATGGTTGGATGTCATCACTGACTCAATGGACATGAGTTTGAGTAACCTCTGGGAGTTGATGATGGCCAGGGAGGCCTGGCTTGCCGCAGTCCATGGGGTCACAAAGAGTTGGACATGACTGAGCAACTCAAGTGAAATGAACTGAACTGTGACTAGCTGGCAATTGGGCTGCTTCTAGTGTTTTAACCTTCATATATTGGGTTGATACAGTTCTATTATGTTAGACGTAAGATATTTTAGATAGTCAAATTCATTTATATTTTGTCTGTGATTATTTTCTCTCACAATTGTTTCCTTTCTGATAAGTATTTACTTATTTTCAAAACTTTCATGATAGTTTCACTCCCTAGATTTTACAATCTGTTGAATATACAATTTATCTTAAAGTGAGATATAAAGTAAAATTCTGAAATTGACTTTTTGAAAATGGTCAAGCAACTGATCCAATATTTTTGGCTGATAAATCATCTTTTTTCCATTGATACATTTGCTAGTGAAAATTTTTTGGATTTTTTTCCTGATTCAGTTCAGTTCAGTTGCTCTGTCGTCTCTGACTTTTTGTGACCCCATGGGCTGCAGCACGCCAGGCTTCCCTCTCCTTCACCATCTCCTGGAGCTTGCTCAAACTCATGTTCATTGAGTGGGTGATGCCATCCAACTGTCTCATCCTCTGTCATCCCCTTCTCTTCCTGCCTTCAATCTTTCCCAGCATCAGGGTCTTTTCCAGTGAGTCAGCCCTTCGCATCAGGTGGCCAAAGTATTGGAGCTTCAGCTTCAGCATCAGTCCTTCCAATGAATATTCAGGACTGATTTCCTTTAGGATTGACTGGTTGGAACTCCTTTCAGTCCTATAATTTTCCTGATTATATAAGTAATATGTAACTTTGGTATATTGGTTTGAGATAATTATGTTATTGGTAAGATATTTTACATAGTCAAATTCATTTATTTTTTGTCTGTGATTATTTTCTCTCACAATCCTTTCTTTTCTGATAAGTATTTATTATATACTGATTATATAAGTAATATTTTTATTACTTATACAATAACTTTAAGTAATTAGTATATACTGATTATATAGTAATAAAGGAGATATATAACTATTTTTCATATTATTTCTATATTATTATTTCATAATGTACATTTGATTTTGTTTATAATATTTTATTTGATAAATATAGAATAATTTTTAAGCAATTTCCTCTAGCAGAGATACAGTTTTACCCAAACTTTGCCTAGCTAGGTAGCTATCCAGCAAGAGATATTTTTTTATGGTATGCTTCTAATGTACGGAAAATTAGACCCTAACAAACATATGACTTAATGGTGACTTTTTAATGATTTTTAAAATGACTTTTTGATAAACTTAATTTTGTGAAATATTTAATAAAATATTTTAGTTTTCTTTATATATGTTCCATATTCTTTTATCTTTTAGAAATGTTTCATTCCTAGATACTATGTCTTTTTCCTGCTTTTAAAATGTAGTCTTTCACTATCTTCTAGCTTGCTTTTGTTGATAGGTAGAAAAGCTACAGAATTTTAGATGTTTATTTTATAATGATCTCTTTTAACACTTTTTAATTGTTTTCCTTGGGGTTTTTTATGATAGATAGCAATGTTAGCTAAAGAAAATAAATTATCTCCTTCTTTTCAAAATGTGTCATTATTGTCCTCTAGTTGGATTGATTGTAACTTCAAGGACATTGTCTTGAGCCATCTGTTTCCTCCCTGACATTACAGGGATTTAATTCAGTGTGTCACTCACGGGGTATATTGGGTTGAGACAGTTTTATTATGTTAAAGAAGGATCCTTTCTTTTCTAGTTTAGTAAGATAGTTTTAGCAAATGAAAGAAAAAAGCTTGGTATAGTTACCTGTTATATAATGCCTTTTTGCACTTAACAACATGATTACAGGATTTCCATCTCATCAGAGATAAATTAAACTGCCATATATTAATAATTACATGATTTTTACCCTCTTACTAGAGATAGGTTATAGTGTCAAATTTCCTACTCTTATTCTAGAAATGACCTACTTGGCCACTGAATATTTTTCTCTTAATACATGTAAAACACATTGTTAGCATTTGAGTTGGGAAAGCTTTGTTTTGTTTTGCATTTACATTGATACTTGGCGCTGTACTGTAGATTCATTTAATATCCTTTTTGTTAGGTTGAAGTATGAAGTTGTTTTTACTTTTATGTATATATGTATATAGTCCAGAGTGTCCTCCCTACTCTTTAGCTCTACATATGGAACAATTATGTTCATTTGCACTTTTACTATTGTTAGAACCACTGACTGAAACTGCTTGTCCTGTTTGGAACTGATAGTAACTACTTGCGTGAGTTGTCTTTGAGCAGGAGGTCCTGGTAAGGAATGTGGAACTAACAAGTTACAATAAACAGAACGATTCAGGAAAGGTCAAAAGGAGAGGGGATGCTAGTCCATATGCCATACCAACCTCCCAGAATCCTGTGCACAGACACACACACACGCATATGCATTCTTTTTTGTATTCTTTTCCATTATGGTTTATCACAGAATATTGAGTATAGTTCCTTGTGTTATACAGTAGGAACTTGTTGTTTCTACTTCCCTCTCTTTGTTTTTTAAACTTTTTATTCTGTATTGGGGTACAGAAGATTCTATTTCCCTCTTGACAGTAAACTTTTCAGTAGCAGCCAGTAATGCCAAGACCGAAACTATTAAAAGGAGACAAATACTGTTAATTTAGAATCCTACAGTATTAATAGTTTTCTTCTGGGCCTTTTTTTTTTTTTCATTTTCTTTAAACTTACATGATAACTTGACAGGTGTGTGGTGGTCAGCATAACAGCTTTTCAAAGATGTCAATGTCCCAACCCCTGAAATTTATGAATATATTATGTGGAAAAGGAACTTTGCAGATGCTATTAAGGCTCAAGTTCTTGAGATAGGAAAAGTGTCCTGGACTATCCAGGTGGGCTCAATCTAATCCAATGAGTCCCTTCAAGGCAGTTAGATGAAGAAATGACTGTGAAAGAAAAATTAAAGAGATGCAATATTGCTGGCTTTAAAGATGCAGGAAGAGCATCATGAGCCGAGAACTGTAAGGTAATACATTTATATTGGTTTAAGCTTAAACCTTAAACTCTGTGGCAAGTTGTTATGGTGGCACTAGAAAACTAATATACAAACCTAACTTGACTGTTTTAAAAAAAATCTTAGCACAAAAGGCACTACTTCATTATCTTTCTGCACTTACAATTGCTCCTAAGAAGTTTACCATCACTCTGATTTTGTTTAGCACTTTTATGTGTTTGGAGTGGTTAATTTGGGGAATGAGCCAAAGATTTACTTCAGCTACTGATCTTATCTAGAATACCTTGGTTTATTATAACTTTGTTATTAATTTCTTGGTACAGTGTATTTTTCTTATTGTTATTAGAGAGACTTGCTTGCACAAATTCTACTTTTCAAATTGTTAGAGGTTGTTTGAGCTTAAAATATGGTAGCATAGTTTGCAAATAATTTGTGTAATATAATATACAAATAAATTATGTTATCTATAATTTATGACATTATAACTCAGTTAAATAAATCTAATAAATTACATTATTTAAGATATCTTTGTCAGTGTCTTAGTCCTAATCTCTCAAATGTGATGGGTATCAATTTCTTCACTGAATTTACTAATTTTTTTAGTTTCTTCATGAATGTGCAATAGCTTTTGCTTTGTGTATTTTGATGCCACTGTTTATCAAGTAAAAGCTGACCATTGTGAAGAATGGATAAAGAAGATATGGTACACATAAACAGTGGAATATTAGTCATAAAAATGAACAAAACTGCACAATTTGTAGAGACATGAATGGACCTAGAGGCTGTCTTACAGAGTGAAGTGAGTCAGAAAGAGAAAAACAAACATCCTATAATATTGCTTATATGTGCAATCTAGAAAAATGATACAGATGAACTTATTTAAAAAGCAGAAATAGTCTCAGATGTAAAGACAAATATATGGTTACCAAGGTGAAGTGGAGGGGGGATGAATTGGAAGAATGGGATTGACATATATAAATTCAGTTCAATTCAGTTCAGTTGCTCAGTCGTGTCCACCTCTTTGTGACCCCATGAATGGAGCACACCAGGCCTCCCTGTCCATTACCAACCCCTGGATTTCACTCAAACTCATGTCCATCGCGTCGGTGATGCCATCCAGCCATCTCATCCTCTGTCGTCCCCTTCTCCTCCTGCCCCCAATCCCTCCCAGCCTCAGGGTCTTTTCCAATGAGTCAACTCTTAACATGAGGTGGCCAGAGTATTGGAGTTTCAGCTTTAGCATCAGTCCTTCCAATGAACACCCAGGACTAATCTCCTTTAGGATGGACTCGTTGGACCTCCTTGTAGTCCAAGGGACTCTCAAGAGTCTTTTCCAACTCCACAGTTCAAAAGCATCAATTCTTCAGTGCTCAGCTTTCTTCAGAGTCCAACTCTCACATCCATACATGACCACAGGAAAAACCATAGCCTTGACTAGACAGACCTTGTTGGCAAAATAATGTCTCTGCTTTTGAATATGCTATCCAGGTTGGTCATAACTTTTCTTCCAAGGAGTAAGCGTCTTTTAATTTCATGGCTGCAGTCACCATCTGCAGTGATTTTGGAGCCCCCCAAAATAAAGTCAGCCACTGTTTCCACTGTTTCCCCATCTATTTCCCATGAAGTGATGGGACCAGATGCCATGATCTTCATTTTATGAATGCTGATCTTTAAGCCAACTTTTTCATTCTCCTCTTTCACTTTCATCAAGAGACTTTTTAGTTCCTCTTCACTCTCTGCCATAAGGGTGGTGTCATCTGCATATCTGAGGTTATTGATATTTCTCCTGGCAATCTTGATTCCAGCTTGTGCTTCTTCCAGCCCAGCACTTCTCATGATGTGCTCTGCATATAAGTTAAATAAGCAGGGTGACAATATACAGCCTTGATGTGCTCCTTTTCCTATTTGGGACCAGTCTGTTGTTCCATGTCCAGTTCTAACTGTTGCTTCCTGACCTGCATACAGATTTCTCAAGAAGCAGGTCAGGTGGTCTGGTATGCCCATCTCTTTCAGAATTTTCCACAGTTTATTGTGATTCACACAGTCAAAGGCTTTGACATAGTCAAAAAAGCAGAAATAGATGTTTTTCTGGAACTCTCTTGCTTTTTCCATGATCCAGCGGATGTTGGCAATTTGATCTCTGGTTCCTCTGCCTTTTCTAAAACCAGCTTGAATATACTTTGTATAAAACATAACTAATGAGAACTTCCTGTATAGAACAGGGAACTCTAGTCAGTGCTCTATGGTAACCTAAATTTACAGAAAATCCAAAAAAGAGGGGGTATATGTTTATGTATAATGGATTCACTTTGCTGTACAGCAGGCACTAACACTTTTGTAAAGCAATTCAGTTCAGTTTAGTCGCTCAGTTGTGTCTGACTTTTTGCGACCCCATGGATGGCAGCACGCCAGGCCTCCCTGTTCATCACCAGCTCCCGGAGCTTTCTTGAACTCATGTCCATCAACATCCAACCATCTCATCCTCTGTCATCCCCTTCTCCTCCTGCCTTCAATCTTTACCAGCATCAGGGTCTTTTCCAGTGACTTAGTTCTTCACCTCAGGTGGCCAAAGTATTGGAGCTTCAGCATCCATCCTTCCAATGAATATTCAGGACTGATTTCATTTAGGATTGACTGGCTTGATCTCCTTGCAGTCCAAGGGATTCTCAACAGTCTTCTCCAACACCACAGTTCCAAAGCATCAATTCTTTGATGCTCAGCCTTCTTTACAGTCCAACTCTCATATCCATACATGACTACTGGAAAGACTATAGAGCCATAAATTTACTCTGTGGTTTTTGCCTTTATCCCACATAATTTAACAAGATATGTTCATTTTTTCTTGAGTTCTACAGATTCTGTATTTTTAGCTGATTTTTTATAAGAAATTCTTTTCTACTTCTGAGAGATTTGATTTGCATTTCTTATTTAAAATAAGAAATATTTTGGACAAGAAAAGTTCTTGTCCTTTGAAATGTAATAAGAAAATATGCTCATCTTATTTCAGTTTAATGGGATTTTGCTATAGGTCTTAATAATTTATAGATAATTGATTAAAAATATCCCATGGAAATTTGAAAAGCATATGTATTCTAGGTTAGTTGGTTACAGAATTATCAATATATTAATCAATTCAGACTTTATTAAATTTATATATCTATTTGAACTGATAGTTTCTGAGAGAAAGGTATTATAAAATATTTCTTCATGATTAAAGCTCTATCAGTCAGTTTCTCCTCTGACCACATTTTCTTCACAGCAGAAAAAATAGTTTTAAATAAATGCAATATTCTTCCATGCCTTTTTATCACACTTAGAGTCAGCTTGCTGCTGTTGCCTTACCCAATATTATTTTAGTCTATAGGGCACAGTTGCTTCTTCCCTCAGAGCCTTTGATTTTCTGAAATACTTCCACCTCCTTGCCTCCCACACATATACCTTGTTTTTGGCATCTTTACTCTTCTGCTTCCCTTTCATTCTATAGTTTCAGGTACCTAATATGTTTCTCCTTCATAAATCCCTCCCAGAATTAAAATATATTTTTCCTTGAAGAAGATTGGTTTTCATAGTAAAATTCTTTTAATTTTTCTCTGGACATAAAGGTTCCTTTGTGACTTTTAGGAATATATATTTGCCAAGAAATGAGAAACTCTCTGGGAGTTATCCTTTCTTTTATCTTTAATTTTCAGCACTTAGGACCAGCACACTCCTTTGCAATTTTAATGATATCTGCATGATGTCTTCCAGAAAAACCCTAAAATTTACTTCTTTGATGGCCATTCATAGTTTTACAGTGCTACAAAACAATTATTATTTTATATTTCTCTTCCTTTTATTTTATTGAAAGGTCAAACAAGGTAAATAATTTGAGCAGAATTTATTACATAGAGCTTCAAAATTTAAAAGCTAAAAGAACCCTTGAGAAATGGGTAGTAGATAATGAAAGTGAAAATGCTTTTCAGCCTTTTTTGAGTAAATATATTTAAATTTGATACACTTGTACTACATATTATGTTGATGTGTTTCTTATTTATCATCACTTGTTTATTTGAAATATATTTACTTGTTAATAGGAGATCATACTTTTTATATATCTTCTACTTATATTTTCTGGCCCTTAAAGATATGAAAAAAGATGTTAAAATTTACTCATGACAGGAGAAATGCCAATTAAAATTACACTGAGATACTATTTCTCCTCTATCAGATTGGCAAAAATCCAAAAGTTTGACATCTGTTGGCAAGGCTGTGAGAAAATACACACTCATATATTGCTCATGATAATAAAAAATGGTACCACCCCCACGGAATAAAATTTGGCAACATCTAACAAAACTATATAAACATTTACCCTTTGACCCAGAAAAGTCATTTCTAGGAATCTATCCCAATGATACTCTGGAAAACTATGAAAGACATATGTATGAGGCTATTTACTGGAGTTATTTATAGCAGCAAAAATTGGAAAGAGCCCAAATATTCACCAATTGGTGTCTGATTGAATATGAACTAATTACATTCATACAATGGAAATAGGTAGCTGTAAAAATAAATAAGGGATGTTTTTATATACACATATGAAATAATTTTCAATACATATTTTTAAATGAAAAAGAAAAGTAACTTGGAAAAAACTGTGTATACTTATCTATAGGACAGGAAAAAGGAATAAGATCTAGATACTGAAGATTAAAAAGTTATATATCTTGTTTCATAGACTTGACTTTGTAATTTGAATATTATTTTATGGAAATACAAAAAATTAAATCAAAATGAAAAAATGCAAAAAGTTAAACACAAAATTAAAATAAGACAAATGAGTCTAAGTCTGTAGTAAGCTGTTGGCATAACCACCCAGAAAATAATTAATGCAAGAGATTAAAATATAGTGAATCAATTGAAATTTCTTAGTGAGTTACAAACTAAAAACCAAAACAACAGAAACAAATTAAACTGTTTCGGTAATCTACTCTTGGTGTTGTTATTTTGCAGCTATTACATATGTATAGTAGGAAAAAGTACATCAATATCTTTAGGAACTAAATTCTTGGTATAAGAGAAGAGAAGCAGGTATAAGATTAAGGGAATTAAAGGCTCAGATTCTACATTTGAGTTAGAAATATTGATATGATATCATATGCATTTTCCCTTAAAAGCACAGCAAAAGCAAGCAAACATATTTACTAGATTTGTCTACTGAATAGCCTAGAAACCACTAACAGCAATGAATAGGCACATGCCCACAGCGCGGTCTCAATTCCCAATAAACAAAGCAAGACTCCTTGGTTTGTCTGAATGTGACTGAATTCCTTGGCTGAATCCATGTCTGAGGCAGGACAAATACAAGGTAATCCTGGAACATCATGTCCAATAAGAAAGCAAGGTCAGTCAGTTCAGTTGCTCAGTTGTGTCTAGCTCTTTGTGATCCCATGGACTGCAGCACACCAGGCTTCCCTGTCCATCACCAACGCCCAGAGCTTGCTCAAATTCATGTCCATCAAGTTGGTGATGCCACCCAATCATCTCATCCTCTGTTGTCCCTTTCTCCTCCTGCCTTCAATCTTTCCCATTATCAGGGTCTTTTCCAATGAGTCAATTCTTCACATCAGGTGGCCAAAGTATTGGAGAAAGCAAGGTAACTATTTAAAAACTACAGAACTCAAGAACCAACATGAAGAAATCTCTTATTGGCCAAAGACAATCAAATTTAAACAGTAATAACTGTAAGGAGTTGGAGGGCTCCTCTGGTGGCTCAGTGGAAAAGAATCTGTTTCCCCATATAGGAGACTTGGGTTCAATCCCTGGGTTGTGAAGATCCCCTGGAGGAGGAAAAGATGATCAATTCCAGTATTTTTGCCTGGGAATCCCATAGACAGAGGAGTCTGGAGGGCTACAGTCCCTGGGGTAGAAAAAGAGCTAGACATGTCTTAGGGCAAAACAACAATAACAACACACAAAGGAGTTGGAACATGTGTAATATGTTTATAAATACATAAATAGATAATAATAATTAAAGAAAAAATCTCATTGGTCACCTCTGAGAATGCTAAGTAAGCAATTTAAAAATTCATTTGCCTGTTCTATGTGAAATGAACTCTCTGTTTTTCTTATTTTAAGAAAAGTCTTCTCTTAATATAATTGTTCCAGTTAGTAAATGTGAAAACAGAAGTAGAATACCATAATTTTTAATCCTAAATGAAATAATGGATTTAAGCATTGATTATAAATAGATCCTAACATAAAAAATAAACAGAAGCAGTAATTATGAGCTTTCTGAAAGAAGCTTCTACTTATAAAGCAGTCTTGCAAAAAAAAAAAAAAACAAAAAAACACCAAATGATATAATGGTATCAAGACTGCAGAGATAATAGTTAACAGAGGAGGCCCAGGTTTCCTAATCCTTACTAAAGCCTACTTAAAGTTGGTCTTTGACCGGTATCTGGAAGCTTGGGTGTCGAGAGAATTACCTCCATTCCCTGATAAGAATGCCCTACTGTGCCTTAACTGTTTGAATTAGCTGGCTAACACTTAATACCCTTTCTTTCTGGGTGTCTCAAATAGTGGTATGTGCAAGGCAGAAGGGGCCTGCATGAAGTGTAGTTGTTCAGTAACTAAATTGTGTCCGATTCTTTGCAACCCCATGGACTGCAGCACACCAGGCTCCTCTGTCCTTCACTATCTCCCTGAGTTTGCTCAAATTCATGGGCATTGAGATGGTGATGCTATGTAACTATTTCACTCTCTGCCACCCTCTTATCCTTTTGCCTTCAATCTTTCCCAGTATCAGAGTCTTTTCCAGTGAGTTGATTCTTCACATCAGGTGGCCAAAGCATCAGAGCTTCTGCATCAGTCCTTGCAATGAATATTCAGGGTTGATTTCCTTTAGGATTGACTGGTTTGATATCATTGCAGTACAAAGGACTCTCAACAGTCTTCTCCAGCACCACAGTTTGAAAGAATCAATTCTTTGGTTCTCAGCTTTTTTTATTGTCAAACTTTCACATCCATACATGACTACTGAAAAAACTATAGCTTTGACTATATGGACCTTTATTGGCAAAGTGATGTTTCTGCTTTTGCATATGCTGTCTAGGTTTGTCATAGCTTTCCAAGCAGCAAGCATCTTTTAATTTCATGGCTGCGGTCACCATCCACAGTGATTTTGGAGCCCAAGAAGAGAAAATCTGTCACTGCTTCCACTTTTCCCCCTTATATTTGACATGAAGAGATGGGGCCAGATGCCATGATCTTAGTTTTTTGAATGTTGAGTTTCAAGCCAGTTTTTTCACTCTCCTCTTTGACCCTCTTCAAGAGGCTCTTTAGTTGCCCTTCACTTTTAGAGTGGTATCATCTGCATATCTTAGGTTGTAGATACTTCTCCTGGCAATCTTGATTCCAGCTTGTGATTCATCCATCCTGGCCTTTCTCATGATGTATGCCACTGCTGCTGGAAGGGCTTCCCCAGTGGCACTAGTGGTAAAGAACCTGCCTGCCAATGCAGGAGAACTAAGAGACACCGGTTCGATCCCTGAGCTGGGAAGATGCCCTGGAGAAGACAATGGCAACCCACTCCAGTATTCTTGCCTGGAAAATCCCATGGACAGAGAAGCTTGGCGGGCTATAGTCCATGGGGTCACAAAGAGTCAAACATGACTAAAGTGACTTAGCACATGCTGCATATGAGGTAAATAAGCCTTGCTGTACTCCTTTCCCAATTTGCACCCGGTCAGTTGTTCCATGTCTGGTTCTAACTGTTGCTTCTTGATCTCCATATAGGTTTCTCAGGAGGCAAGTAAGGTGGTCTGGTATTCCCATCTCATTCAGAATTTTCCACAGTTTGTTGTAATCCACACAGTCAAAGGCTTTAGTGTAGTCAATGAAGCAGAAGTAGATGTTTTTCTGGAAGTCCTTTGCTTTCTCCATGATCCAACGAATGCTGACAATTTGATCTCTGGTTTCTCTACCTCTTCAGAACCCAGCTTGTACATCTGGAAGTTCATGTAATGCTGAAGCCTAGCTTGAAGGATTTTGAACATAACCTTGCTAGAGTGTGAGATGAGTGTAATTGTGTGGTAGATTGAACATTCTTTGGCATAGGCCTTCTTTGAGACTGGAATGAAAACTGACCTTTTCCAGTCCTGTGACCACTGCTGAGTTTTCCAAGTATGCTGGCATATAGAGTGCAGCACTTTAACAGGATCATCTTTTAGGATTCTAAATAGCTCAGCTGGAATGGCCAGCTGAGCTATCAGCCCCTAATAAAAACTTTGAACACTGAGTTTCTAGTGAACTTCCTAAGTGTATGGCATTTTATATGTGTTGTCACTTGGTGGCTCAGATGGTAAAGCGTCTACAATGAGGGAGACCCAGGTTCAATCCCTGGGTCGGGAAGATCTCCTGGAGAAGGAAATGGCAACCCACTCCAGTATTCTTGCCTGGAAAATCCGATGGACGGAGGAGCCTGGTAGGCTACAGTTGATGGGGTCGCAAACAGTCGGACACGACTGAGCGACTTCACTTCACTTGCTGCTAAGTGAATACTGTGTGAGTGTGCTGGGAGAGGGCTCTTGCAAGCTTGCACCTGGAGCCCCCATGTATCTTTACCATTTGTTGACTTTCTTTATATCTTTTTTGGGTAATTAACCATAGACACAAATATGACTATATGCTGAGTCTTGTGAATTTGTCTAGTGAATCACTGAACCTGAAGGTGATCTTGGAGATCCCAACATAAAGACTCTGCATGTTACCACCAGTCTACGGAAAATACATAGACCACAGGAACATGTAAGTGACCCCACGGTGATACAAGCAGCAGAGTACAGAATGTGGAAAGCTCTACAGCCTCTTTAAAAAAGAAACTGTAAAGGAAACAAAGAGGAAGAAAAAATATACTAATTAAAAGAGATTTATGAAACATTTAGAGATGAAATAAACTGATCCTTGGGATTGGTTTTAAAGTAATTCTATAGTGGTAGTGGTAAAAATCATATTAACTTAGCTTATATTTCAAGAATTTAGAAAAAGCACTGTGAGGAGTCTTAAGAATAATCAAGAGAAGGGATATAATATATATCAAAATGAAACAAATGAAATGTAAAACAAGAGAACTGAGGAAGGCATTAAAAGAAACCCTTGAGTTGACTTCTTTTTGGATCAGCTGTATCGATGCTTAAGCAGTTTAAGAAATCTCCCCTCTTATTCTGCACTTAGAACACTCTTGCTTTGGCTTGCTAGCTCCGTTGTCCACCTTATAGCTTCAAAGATGTTCTCTGTTCCTGTGCTAAGGTCTTTCTGCTTCACCATAAAAGAATCCCATTGACCCCTTGATATGAACATGTTTCAATTTCAGTTTTCCTCTTACCTATTTTTTTCTTTCATATAATCCTATAGTTTGTATTCTGTGGCCAGTGCCAGAGTATTAGGTTTATGTGGGAGGGAAGATGAAATAATTACATATTATAAAAGATATATAAAATGCATGTATATAAAACACATACATACATATTCATATGCATATTTATATAGCTAGATGTAGGTGCGAATATATATATACTTTTACACCAAAATGTGTTGATGATATGACTATATTGTATATTTTGCTAAAATCAGAATTTTTGAAACAAATTTTCTGTTAAAACATAAAATATTCCATAGATGCATAAGAAGTATCAATGTAAAACAGAAATAAACAATGAAAATGTATATACAGATATTACTGTACTATGTGCTTAGTTGCTCAGCCCTGTCCAACTCTTTGTGACCCCATAGACTGTAGCCCACCAGGCTCCTCTGTCCATGGGTATTCTCTAAGCAAGAATACTGGAATGGGTTGCCATGCCCTTCTCCAGGGGATCTTCCCAACCCAGGGATCAAACCCAGGTCTCCCACATTGCAGGAGGATTCTTTACCATCTGAGCCATCAGGAAAGCCCAAGAATACTGGAGTGGGTAGCCTATTCCTTTTACCAGGGGATCTTCCTGACCCAGGAATCAAACCAGGATCTCCTTCATTGCAGGCAGGTTCTTTACCAGTTGAGCTACCAAGAATCATTTTAATTAAATATGACTCTGGCTGTTTATTACAAAGAACCCTGGCTCAAGTGCTTTATGGATCTTCAAGAAACAGGTTCTTCTTTTAATATAGATTTTCCTTTGAGTATAGAGGAATTATAAAGCAGAAAAGCGAAAGTGTTTATCACTCAGTCATGTCTAACTCTTTGCAACCCAATGAACTGCAGCCCATCAGGCTCCTCTGTTTATGGGATTCTCCAGGTGAGAATACTGGAGTGGGTTTCATGTCCTCATCCAGGGGATCTTCCCAACCCAGGGATCAAACCCTGGTCTCTTATATTTTCGGGTGGATTCTTTACTGCCTGAGCCACCAAGGAAGATGTAAATTCGATATCAAAGGCAGTTAAAGTTATAAAACAAGGAAAATGAATATCTCATATGTAAACATACATGCAAAGATACTTAAAATATTAGCAATTTCCAATCTTTATTTAGTTTTTACTCTTCCTTTAATAAAGGATTATATATAAGATATGAATTTACTTTTGATGCAGTCCTAGCTCCATACAAAAAGTTTGGATGTAAAAATAACATTCAACCTCATGATTTCCTAAATTGCTATCTCTAAAATTAATAATATGAATGAAATGGCATTGAACTCATAATTTATGTCCTCCTTGATTTGTAACTAGGCAAATGTATTTAAATTTTCAAGTGTTTAACTTTAAAAACAATTCTTAAACATATATTTATTTGTAATTCAAAATTAAGATAACTTCTGATTTTATCAAATAAAAGATGAAGACTGTGTTGCTCTTCTCTACTTTGTTAGTTTCCTATCTATAATTCTTCCCATTCTTCGTCATCCTAATTTTTGTCATATTGATCCCTCTTTTCCTTTATAGTAGGCATCTCTCTGCAAATTTTGTCCCTTATGTTTTATGTTTAGGTACATTTATCAAATCATTGAGGATAGCATTTTCCAATTAGAGACTTCCAAAATATTTTGTTTTATAATACGCTGCTGTATTCCGTAGAAAGGACTCTATCATAGTAAGGCTAGCTAGACAATGCAGAGGTTAAACACAGTTACTCTGATATTCTAATTTAAAGGCATCTTTGTTGTTGTTTAGTCACCAAGTCATGCAACCTTATAGACTGCAGCCCACCAGGCTCCTCTGTCCATGGGATTTTCCAGCAAGAATACTAGAGTGGGTTGCCATGCCCTCCTCCAGGTGATCTTCCCGACTGGGGATTGAACTGATTCTTTACCTCTGAACCACCTGGGAAGCCCAAAAGGCATTTTAAGGGAGAGTAACATAATTATAAATACAGTGAATTTTCTCTAGGAAGTTGTATTATGCAAAATTTCCCTTAAATTTTCAACTATAGAACCGATATTAAAGCCTAGAACATTTTTGGTATTCCACAAAGTCAATGTTTTTCCAATAGGACAACACTGTTTGGGACTATCTGTAAATTTTTAACCAATATCAATACTCATTGGCAGTCAAACTTTCTTCCTCTTTATTCAGCTTTAAAATTTGATTACTCTCCTGGTAACCTGGGGCAAATTTTTTTATTTGGTAAAAAGGTACAAAATGGTATATTTTCTGATACACTTCTTATCTTAAGATGACATTCACAATCAACAGCTTGATTGGGTATAAAATATTGAATCAACTGTTTCCTCTCAAAGCACCACAGATGTTTATTTTCTTCTGACATTGTAAGACCAGCTTGGCTGTTCCTTTACAGTGAATCTAGCTTTATGCTTAAGAATCAAACATTTTACTAGAATATGTCTACTTTTCACTTTCATGCATTGGAGAAGGAAATGGCAACTGACTCCAGTGTTCTTGCCTGAAGAATCCCAGGGATGGGGAAGCCTGGTGGGCTGCCATCTATGGGGTCACACAGAGTCAGACACAAATGAAGTGACTTAGCAGCAGCAGCAAGCAAGTATCTCTCTCTTTTGTTTTTCTTGATTTATAATGGTGGACATTTTCTATTTCTTTTTTTTTGTAAATATATATATTTTTAATGTGGACCATTTTTAAAGTCTTGAATTTTTTTTTTTACAACATTGTAATATTGCTCTGTTTTATATTTTGCTATTTTTTGGCTACAAGGCATGTGGGATCTTAGCTCCCTGGTCAGGAATTAAACCCACATCAATTGCACTGGAAGGTGAAGTCTTAACCACTAGACCAACAAGGAAGTCCCTTAATTCTAAATTCAAAACTTTTTAGATGAGAAGTGGTTTCTTCTCTTATACCTTTGTTATTTTATTCAAATTGTTTGGATTTCTTCCTTCCTATTTCTATTTTTTATAGTTTGTACATTTGTTCTTTATCTTTATATTTTTTTCTTTCATGATTTACATTATCTTATCCTTTTCTTCAGCATACTAGGAGTGCTTTTCATGTTGGTTCTGTACTCTAACGATTTCAAATTTTTCTGCAATGTCAAGGGGGCTCTTTTGGTGTCTTTGAGATTTGGGAGTAATTATTCAACCTCAATTGCTTTGCCTTTTCTCTGAAAAGATTTTTATATATTTACATTCTATAGTTATTTGATTAGATAATGAATGAAGCAACTTAGAGAATTCCAAGGTGATCTGTCACCATGAAAGAACTGTAGATAATGATACTCTTTAGAAGAAAACACTTTAATTTTGGAGCTGAACCAAACCAGACCAGTCTTTAAGGGATGAGACCTCCTCCTCCCTACAATTTATTATTTGTATGCTTCCTTCTTTCTCTCTGTCTCATCATCCTGAACAAATTCTACAGATGTGCTTCCCTGGTGCCTCAGAAGATAAAGAATCTGCCTACCTGGGGAGACCCAGGTTTGATCCCTGGGTCCAGAAGATGCCCTGGAGAAGGGAATGGCAACCCACTCCAGTATTCTTGTCTGGAGAATTCTTTGAAGAGAGGAGCCTGACAGGCTACAGTCCATGGTGTCGCAAAGAGTCAGGCACAAGTGAACAACTTAATTCTTTCACTTTACCTTCTCTCTGTCTCATGATACTGAGCAAATTCTGTGGAAGGCTGTGCAGCATCACCAAGTTAGTCAAGGTGATTATGATGTGACTACGAACTTATTTGTTGCTTGCTATAAAAGGTGCTGAACCCTTGACCTTATTTCCCTAAGCTGCAACCCAACCTACTATATTAGAGCATTCATCTGGCCCAGTGATAGCCATGGACTTGAGAGACATGGGGAATCTGTGATACTATGATGACACATAGTATCGCTGAGTATTAAACTGTCTTATTCTGATGCAGTAAGTGTTATTGTCTACACTTGATGTCTAAGGAGGGGTAATAGGTATGCTCCTTGCTATCCTTTTTGAGAATTGGATTGGTCTCTGTCAGGGATTTTAAAGATGCTGAATGTATGTCCCTTGTCTTAACTCAAAATAACTTCAGTTCAGTTCAGTTCATTTCAGTCCCTCAGTCATGTTGGACTCTTTGTGACCCCATGAACCGCAGTACACCAGGCCTCCCTGTCCATCACTAACTCCCAGAGTATACCCAAGCTCATGTCCATTGAGTCGGTGATACCATCCAGCCATCCCATCCTCTGTTGTCCCCTTCTCCTCCTGCCCTGAATCTTTCCCAGCATCAGGGTCTTTTCAAATGAGTTAGTTCTTTACATCAGGTGGCCACAGTATTGGAGTTTCAGCTTTAACATCAGTCCTTCCAATGAACACCCAGGACTGATCTCCTTTAGAATGGACTGGTTGGATCTCCTTGCAGTCCAAGGGACTCTCAAGAGTCTTCTCCAACACCACAGTTCAAAAGCATCAATTCTTCAGTGCTCAGCTTTCTTCACAGTCCAACTCTTACATCCGTACACGACTACTGGAAAAACCATAGCCTTGACTAGACGGACTTTTGTTGGCAAAATAATGTCTCTGGTTTTGAATATGCTATCTAGGTTGGTCATAACTTTCCTCCAAGGAGGAAGTGTGTTTTAATTTCATGGCTGCAATCACCATCTGCAGTGAGCCCAGAAAAATAGTCTGACACTGTTTCCACTGTTTCCCCATCTATTTCCCATAAAGTGATGGGACTGGATGCTATGACTTCGTTTTCTGAATGTTGAGCTTTAAGCCAACTTTTTCACTCTCCACTTTCACTTTCATCAAGAGGCTTTTTAGCTCCTCTTCACTTTCTGTCATAAGGGTGGTGTCATCTGCATATCTGAGGTTATTGATATTTCTCCTGGCAATCTTGATTCCAGCTTGTGTTTCTTCCAGCCCAGCACTTCTCATGATGTACTCTGCATAAAAGTTAAATAAGCAGGGTGACAATATACAGCCTTGATGTGCTCCTTTTCCTATTTGGAACCAGTCTGTTGTTCCATGTCCAGTTCTGACTAGTGCTTCCTGACCTGCATACAGGTTTCTCAAGTGGCAGGTCAGGTGGTCTGGTATGCCCATCTCTTTCAGAATTTTCCACAGTTTATTATGATCCACACAGTCAAAGGCTTTGGCATAGTCAAAAAAGCAGAAATAGATGTTTTTCTGGAACTCTCTTGCTTTTTCCATGATCCAGCGGATGTTGGCAATTTGATCTCTGGTTCCTCTGCCTTTTCTAAAACCAGCTTGAACATCTAGAAGTTCACGGTTCACGTATTGCTGAAGCCTGGCTTGGAGATTTCTGAGCATTACTTTATTAGTGTGTGAGATGAGTGCAATTGTGCGGTAGTTTGAGCATTCTTTGGCATTGCCTTTCTTTGGGATTGGAATGAAAACTGAGCTTTTCCAGTCCTGTGGCCAAATAACTTAGAAATTGTTAAAAAGAAGTGGAAAATGGAAGGTCTCTGTAAGGATATAGAATTTTGTATATATTTTGGCATATGGTGAAATGTTCTTTATGCTAATTAAATTAATGGATCCATTTGCTTCTGGTTGTATAAGTATGGGCAGATGAAAGCTGGCTAGTCACAGTTCTGACAGGATTTCAGATCTTGACTCATGGTGAGCCTCATCAATTTGCCGATTAAGCCTCCTCAACTTGAGATCTTGAAGAATCAAGTCAGTCCTGACATACTATCCTGGAGTCTAGATCACAGCCTTAGAATCTCATGAAATTGATGTTGTCCCATATTGAGGGTCGGGCCATGTTTCACAGATGAGCTTAGAATAATAAAGGTTATGTATAAACTAGAGACATGTTTCATTAATTTATCAGAGATCCCCTTTCTGGAGAGGGTAATGCTTGTATTTGCTGCCCCTCATCAGGAAGACGGAGAAGGCAATGGCAACCCCACTCCAGTACTCTTGCCTGGAAAATCCCATGGACGGAGGAGCCTGGTAGGCTGCAATCCATGGGGTTGGGAAGAGTCAGACAGGACTAAGTGACTTCACTTTCACCTTTCACTTTCATGTATTGGAGAAGGAAATGGCAACCCACTCCAGTATTGTTGCCTGGAGAATCCCAGGGATGGGGGAGCCTAGTGCACTGCCGTCTATGGGGTTGCACAGAGTTGGACACGACTGAAGCGACTTAGCTTAGCATCAGGACAACAACTTGAAATCAAAGGACTGCTTTGTAAGGTTAGAATCAGAGTAAAGGAAAATGGTTACTTTGCCAACAAAGGTCCGTCTAGTCAAGGCTATGGTTTTTCCAGTGGTCATGTATCGATGTGAGAGTTGGACTATAAAGAAAGCTGAGTGCCAAAGAATTGATGCTTTTGAACTGTGGTGTTGGAGAAGACTCTTGAGAGTCCCTTGGACTGCAAGGAGATCCAACCAGTCCATTCTGAAGGAGATCAGTCCTGGGTGTTCATTGGAAGGACTGATGCTAAAGCTGAAACTCCAATACTTTGGCCACCTCATGTCAAGAGTTGACTCATTGGAGAAGACTCTGATGCTGGGAGGGATTGAGGGAAGGAGGAGAAGGGGATGACAGAGGATGAGATGGCTAGATGGCATCACTGATTCGATGGACATGAGTTTGAGTGAACTCTGGGAGTTGGTGATGGACAGGGAGGACTGGCGTGCTGCGATTCATGGGGTCGCAAAGAGTCGGACACGACTGAGTAACTGAACTGAACTGAAAGGAGGCTGGCATTGTGTGAGCTAAAGGAAGCACCTTGTCTTTCTTTTCTGGTGCCTCAGTTACTCTGGTTCTGAAGAATTCCTGACCTTGGCATATTATCAATTTTAAAATTTCAGGCTTCTATTTTTCTATACTTCTACTGCATTCTATTCCTGTTTTCTTAATATGCCATTTCCTCTCAGATGTATCATTATGAAAAATTTAGCTATTTTCCCATTAAACGTTTTTTTGGAATGAGGCCAGGAAATAAATATCTCCAGGTCTCACACTTAGCTGTAGAGACCTTCAGTCTCCTTAAGATGACTTTGCAAATATCTAGTTATGTTTATTAGGTTTGAATTATCAGCCTTAGAGATTTCTGAATGTTAAAAATATACTATGGGTATATGCCAATGTATAAACTCAACGTTGTATATTCTTCTTTACAAATGCATACAAATGGTCCAAATTTTAGTTATCCAACAAATATATACTTTGTATCTACTATGTGCTCAATATTTTTGTAGGGGCTGAAGATACAAGATTAGAATCAAGCTTTCCACATTTAGGGAACTCACATTAGAGACAGTATGGATGTATATTTATAGCATAATTTCAGATAATGATAAGCTTATGAAGAAATATGAAGCCAGGTAAAAACTGATATAGCTGGCTAGTTTAGATGGTATCATGATACTTTAGATAGTTCTTAGAGCACAAAAGCTATATTGGGGATTTCATGAAACAAACAGATATATTTGCTAATTCTGTTATTTCCACTTTGATCATGAAAACATTGCAATAACTGTAATATGAATATGCAACATCTGTCAATAAATCTGACAGTCTCTCATCTTTGTGATTCAGACATAGTAGCATTGATCGGTTGCAAAAAGAAAATATAAAAAAAAACCTTGTTCAAATGCAGGGAACATATAAACACTTTGAGGACCCTGTTAACGGACTGACATTTAAATGTGCCGTGAAATGGAGTAAACGCCATAGAATTGCAGATAATGTTGAGAAGTTCTTGAACTTCAGTTGGTATATTAGTCTTCTGTTCTTTCATAACCCATAAAAAGGATGCAGCATACGGTAATGTGTCAAGAATTTTTTTAAATCCTATTTATGTGTATAAGTTCACATAAAATGCATCTTCCTTTGTGTATTATATAATGATGCTAAAATGTGAGGTCATTTAAGGATTTGCCAAACATGGAAAAAAAGAAATATATTTGCAGTTTTTACAGTAGGATACAATTATGCTTTGGAAAAGCACTATTGCCTAAATACATCTTGAAAATATGCTTTTTAGAGGGAATGAATAGCATACAAATTCTGATTTCTTTTAAGTCATCTTGAAAAATGGACTACAGACACACGAGCTGAGCTTTAATAAAGTGCTAATTAGGAGTGCATGCCACATTTGAATGGTAGTTATGTGAAATGTACAGAAATCTCAGCAGTAGAAGAATGGTGTGTGGCTTTTGGGGACAAGTTGTGACAGCTAGGTGCTGGTCCTTTGATGGCATGAATTTAAAACCTCATTTAATGCTGACAGGAACTTTGAGATTATCTATTCAAGCTCTCAATTTGCACAAGAGGAATCTAGGGCTTAACATCCTTAAGAGACCTGCTCAAAATCACATCACATGGCAAAAAAAATCACAGCACAGGTCATCTGATGAATGAGTTTATGCTATGCCTCCAGCCCTCACTGCCTCACCTCCTCCCCAGCCCCAACCCTCCTACCGTTCACTTTTTAGCCATTTTGTTGAATTTCACGGCACAAGGGTGTAGAAAGAAAGTGAAATTCACAAATATATGTTATCCTTTTGTTTTCTAGATGCTTCAGCGAGCAGTTAAATGATCTTGAGGGATTTCATGCCTTCTCTTTTTCTTATATCCTGCCATAAGAAACTTTAAAAATTCATAGTGTGACTTTTTAGTGCTATCAGAAATTGGAAGCTGGAGGAGCGCACTGGGGCAGAGCTAGTCAGAAAGAGAAGAGAGGGTGAAAAGGGGCCGTCCCAGATACTGGGGTAGAAAATCGTAGCTACTAGATCAGTGACCATCTCTGTGGTGGTTTACTTTTCTGAATTTGGAAAGGAAACTATTAATCACTCTAGGTCTTCCCCCTCCCCTCCTTCTTTATAGAATGAAGAGGGTTGACTGGTTAACCTCTGTGGTCCTTTTCATTGTCACTAGTCAAGGACTGGGTCTGTATTCAGCCTTTTGGACGTCTTATTGGAAGACATATGTAATTCTTGATAAAGCTTCTGTCACTTCTCCTCACATACAGCTAGAAAACATGGATGTCTGTTTTTAGGTGGAGATGTTATTACTGATCAGTTAATAAGTCTGTTAATTTAGAATTACAGTCAACTCTTGATTAACCAGAATAAGACAACGGGTGCAGAAAGGAGGGGTTTTCCACATGGTGCTAGTGGTAAAGAATGACAATGTAGGAGACTTAAGAAACATGGGGTTTGATCCCTGGGTTGGGAAGATCCCCTGGAGGAGCACACAGCAACTCACTGTGGTATTCTTGCCTGGAGAATCCCCCTGGCAGGCTGCATTCCATAGGTTCATACTTCGCACAGAGTTGGACATGACTGAAGCAACTTAGCATGCAGTCATGCAGATGAAAGGGATACAGCATAGATAACTCCCTTTTGATCATGTGTAAAACAAAATGCTAGTACAGCATTGTGGTTAGGCACACACAGTCATTCTTGTGTTCAAATCCCAGCTCTGCTCTTACTAGCAATGTGATGCTTGGAAAGACACATCAGGCCTTATATGAGCTGGCTCTTGACTATACCCATGACTTAAAGTCCTGCTTTTTTTCTCCCAAGCATAATTTGCTTCAACCACAAAATCTTTCTTGTTCATCTGTGGTTAGGAAAAGTACACTTCAACCTCAGGGCCTTTGCACATGCTGCCTTTGCCTGGACAGCTCTTCCTCCAGGTATCTACATGTAACACTATTCTTTGCCCACCCCCTCTAATTTCCCTGTGTTACCTTTTTGAGACAATCTCTCCAACTAATGCTAGAAGGGATGATAATGATAGAAACACCCAATTTCTTACCCTGCTCCACGCTTCTTTATAGTCACTTCCTGGCATATTATATATGCGTTTTTGTTTGGCTATCTTTTGTCTACTCAAAAAATAAACTACTTTACTAAATAAATTCTTTGATGTAAGTCCCTGTTTCTTTCTTCCTTACTTTCAGTTGCCTTTTCACCTAGGTCTAAAAAGTTACCTGGCACACAGTAACTGCTCAGTATGTATTTGTTGAATAAATACATGCTGGTACCTATAGAAAGGCTCCCCAGGTAGACCAATGGTAAAGAATCTGGCTGCCAAACAGGACTCAGGTTCAATATCTGGGGTAGGAAGTTCGCCTGGAGGAAAAACAGGCAACCCACTCCAGTATTCTTGCCTGGGAAATTCCACGGACAGAAGAGCCTGGCAGGCTACAGTCCATGGGGTCGAACAGAGTTGGACATGATTTAGCAACTGAAACAACAGCAACAACCTATAGAAAAGCCAGTAACATGAGTGGCTACATGTTGCAGCTCTGGGGAGAAAAGACTGGTGATGGGTGAAGAGTACCGGTTTCTCCCCTGTCATTGAATATGACTGTTTTTGCTCTGTGTGTGTTACACTTGTTATAAATTATTTTAAAGAGATCATGTTTGATCCTATGCACATTTAATCTGTAGTTAATTTTATTTCTTCCACTTCAATTTGCTTTGCATCTGATCATAAGTGGAAATGAGCCAGCAGAAAGGAGATGGCATCTATCCGTGCTGTATCCCTGCAAGGGTTCACTGTTCTGGAACCTGAATGCCATGAACTCTCACTAATGACCATAGATACAAACCCAGGAAAATACTTTTATACGAATTAATTGAAATGATACAAATTTTTAAAATGTAGCTAATGTGAATGTGAATGCGAATATAAGTAGATACAATCAATTTAAATGAACCACACCAGACCATTCATGTGGCCACAATTCCTCAAGCCCCAGTAACTTTCAATATTTTCTGTATCTGGTTACCTTCATTTATGTCTCCTTGGCTGCTTGCCTTAGCATGGAAGAACTGCACTAGGGGAAAAGACCCGTGGCGCAGTGGGCAACTCTGGAGATGAGGGTTTGACTACAATATAGGACAAATTAACTTCTTTCTCTGTCATCCCAGCTGTTGTTCTGTCTTCCCAAGTGAAATATTTGGGGGGATAGAAAATACTTTCAGACCTGTTTTTTCTTGGTTATATATTACAGACATGGAAAATAGACAATGAACAAGAGAATATCTTTAAATAAGTTCATGGACACATTTACATCAGTGAAAAAGTACAAAATGCTTTTACTCCCCCTATCTCTTTCCCCTCCTCTCTCTCTCACACCCACACACACACACATCTGATTTTCCCTCACACACACATCTAATTCACACACACCCATGTACACACACACACACCCCACTGTCTCACCCCAGGACTTGGATGATCAATGCCCAGGCCCAGCCTCGCTCCTGCTGAAGTCACACGTGAGTTCTAACAAACCCCCCTCTAAAGCTGCCTCCTATTGCAGGCTCTTCAGGACAGGATGAACACATCCACCGAAAATCATGTTTTCTTTGCATCCTAACTGAAACAGCATTAAAGGGGGAAATGGGCATTCAGCGCTGCCAGCTATAGTATCTCTCGTATCAGTTCACCAATAAGGCCTGGTAGGGACCTGCAGAGCCTCTGGATAAATTGTATTTTCCAAGGGTTAATTAAGCTGTCTTGAGCTTCTGCATGAAGAGGAACAAGCTGGCACTTGCAGCGCTTTCTGAAACCTGCTGTCGACATTACAGTCCCTGCTGCTTTTAGCTGTATCGATCCGATGCCTGACCTGTGAAATCCTTGATGGCTGCTAACACTAGAAGCTTACTGGAGCTTTCCAAGGGAGCTTCGGGACAGCTTCTGTAGTCAGGTACAATTACCTATCCCTCCAGGAGAGCCAATTAGTTCACAAAGAGCTGGAGCAGAACAAATGTTTTGTATGTGATTTAGAATCCTAAAAAAGAAAGGAGAAAAAAGAAAAAAAAGGCTTTGTTCCATCTGATTCTTTTGTTCCTAATTTTATGATTATTGTTCAATTCACAGAGGTCCTCACGTTTCTGAAAGATAAGAACATGATAAACCAGATTTACTGTCTTCTCTCTTTAAATTATGAAAATCGCCTTGTGTCATTTAAGATCTGGTTTCTGGACTGATTGTATGAACTCAAAGGCAGGAAACCCAAGTTTGTTCTACTTTCTGCATTTTAGAAACTTTTTCCTAAATGGTTCAATAAAATTTAATCATAATGAATTGCTCCTTTAAAAAAGAATGGATGGCAACTATTCTGAAACTTGGATTTGAAGACAGACTGTTAAGAATAACAGATTTCTAGGTAGAAGTATGTTATACATACCCTGATATATATCAAAATTAGCATGATCGATTCTGAAACTACAGCTAAACTTTGAAGATTGTAAACTAAAGTGTGGTGTCCTTTGAATAAAAAGATGGTATAACTGATCTATCATCTGTATGCCCTGAACTTGGCTTCTTTCCCAGTTGTAAGCATTACTAAGATTCTTATACTCCCTTTTTCATTTTCCTTTGTAACTAGTGATTAGTATTTCTGAGCTAGCTGCGGGATGTGGTCTAACCATTAAACACATTTTTTTCTTTATATTTGTCTCTGAATACTGTTTTAATAATGCAGGGATCAATATGTTTTGGTACACTCAAAACACAGTGTACCAGTAGAATTAACTGCAAGTGGAATTTAATGCCACTTAAATTCTAGTGCCAAATAGCATCAAAACGAGGGGAAATGGAAATCAGTTGTTACTTTCAATAATGGGGACAGAATTTTTAAAAATCTGGTTTCAAATATTATTTCAGAGTGAGGTAAGTCAGAAAGAAATATAAATATTATATACTGATGCATATATACAGAATCTAGAAAGATGGTGCTGATGAATTTATTTTCAGAGCAGCAATGGAGAAATACACATAGACAACAGATCTATGGGTATGGGGAGGGGGGAGGAGGGATGGGGGAGATGTGTGGAGAGAGTAATGGAAATTTGCTGTATGACTCAGGGAACTCAAACAGGGGCTCTGTAACAATCTAGAAAGGTGGGATGGTGAAGGAGATGGGAGGGAGGTTTGAAAGGGAGGGGACAGGGGGTGTACCCATGGCTGATTCTTGTTGCTGTTTGACAGAAAACCACAAAATTCTGTAAAGCAATTATCCTTCAATTAAAAAAAATAAAGTGGCAAAATATTCTTTCAATATAAAAATCATGTACATATATATGTGTGGTAGCTATGAAATGAACTTGGGTCAGAAGTTTTCATGTAGAGAAAAATGATATTCATTTTTTTAAAATCACAGAAACCTTTGACCTCAGCTTAAAGTGAAAGTGAAAGTCGCTCAGTCATGTTAGCCCCTTTGCAACCCCATGGACTATACAGTCCCTGGAATTCTCCAGGCCAGAATACTGGGATCAAACCCAAGTCTTCTGCATTGCAGGTGGATTCTTTACCAGCTGAGCCACAAGGGAAGCCTGTCCTCAGCATAGATGAAGATAATATCAAATTTGATTCATGTTTCTGAAATGTAGTAAAATTAAACTGACAGAAACAATTACAACATCATCGTGTTTTAGAAATAAGTTATCTAAACTAAGATCAGTCTCTGGACCTAAACTAGAACCAAAAGTGCAAAGACAGTAAAAACAAAATAAAAAAAGAATCAGAGATTTCCCTGGTGGTCCCGTGGCTCCCTCCTTACCTTCCCCCACATCCATAGGTCTGTTCTCTATTGCTTCCCTGAAAATAATTTCATCAGTACCATCTTTCTAGATGCTACATATATGTGTCAGTGTACAATATTTATGTTTTTCTATCTGACTTATTTAATTCTGAAAAAATATTTGAAACAAGATTTTTAAAAATTCTGTCCTGTATGGCCAGGAAAAAATAAATAAAAATTTAAAAATCAGTCAACTGTGTTTTACCTTAGAGCCTTTTAGTAAAATATGTCTTTAATAATTTGTAATAAAGTAATAGTTGCACAGAGAGAAGTAAGAACCTGAAACAGACCTGTAGTAGGTGAAATTATAAGCCTGAAATTATAAGCCTCTCTCTTACAGAAGAGACCCTGATAGGAAAACATCATCATTGGAAAAGACCCTGATGGTGGGAAAAATAGAAGGCAGGAGGGGAAGGGGACGACAGAGGACAAGATGGTTGGACAGCATCAGTGACTCAATGGACATGAGTATGAGCAAACTCTGGGAGATGGTGAAGGACAGGGGAGCCTGGTGGGCTAAAGTCCTCAGGGTCACAAAGAGTCAGACATGACTGAGCGACTGAACAACACACAGAAGTAGAGGGCAGATGTTTGCTAATGTCTGTGTGCCTGGGAAGTTCCTGAGTTCTGATGGTTGTTCCACTGATGCAGGTGATGTCAATGAAAATAGATTCACACTGCCTAAGCTTCTCCATCTAAAGACATAACTGCATGAAGTGGGAGAGGAAAGAGTTCAATCTTTTGTTGGTTTATCTGTAAAATGGGTTGCAAACTTGGCATTAACATTTTTCTGCTGCTTCAAATGTCTTCCTATCTCTTCTATTAATGTCAAGTAGTGTTGAGAGCATTCAATTTGGGTGTTGGAAAGGAGCTGATAACAGTGTCTAGTACTAGAGAGTCTAGCATATACAATTTTGTAACTGGAAAAAAATGACCCTGCTTGATTCAGAGCTAAAGTCACTATTTCAGTTAGTAAGAGGCAAGCAGATGGTCTGCTCCATTGGAGGTCAACATTTTGGTTTGGGAATAAATGCTGTAAAAATGAGATCAAAACTACGAGCTTAATTCCTCTAGAGTTCTCCCTTTTTCACTAATCATAGTCTTTTCCCATCCAGGTGATTGGCATGTGTTGGAAGTTGTACTCTGAGAAGGCACTGGGTGGGCATGCAAATCTTCACTTCCACAGAAAATTCAAATCTAAAGTTGGTGTCTGTAGCATAATCCTGAAATATGATGATTACTTATTCATTCATGTGTGGTACCAACGCCTTACTTACTCTTCAAATATGGCTTTTATAAGAGAAAAAGAATTTTCAAAATACCAGTGAAAATTCTAATGACAATTTTTCTTTGTAATCATTCTTTGAAAGAGAAACTATGAGTCAGTAAACATCTTCTCACTGTATATGCCTTCTGAATAGAAATTATGACTTAGTTTTTCTTCAGCTATAAGAACAATCATCAAAAGTTAACCTAGAACCTACAGATATGAATTAAAGACCATCAATAGAGCTGACAGTTTCCTATTCTTTTTCCACCTTCTTTTACTAAATTGTCTATTAAGAGGGAGAATAACTTCCTAAAGATTCAACTTGAAAGCTTTGAAACTGTTTAGCAGAATAAAGTACGTGATGATCTTATTTTTCTAAATTATAACAGGCCTTAGAGCTACATGCTGAAGACACAATGTTCAAAGAGGATCCCAAATGACATTTTAATGTTTGAAATATCAGTGTTCCTAATCTATAACACAATAAAGATTTGAAAACTGTTTTTTTTTTTTTTTAATAAAGAAGTAGCAAGATGTTGAAACCTGGAGAACTTGTATCTGAAAGCTCCATTTCTAAAGTATCAGGAAGATTCTTCTCATTGGAAAATTGCCGCTGGTATTCATGAAGTGCCTGCTTCTTTTTCCAACCAGAGCATAAAGAGTCCATGTTTTCACCCTCTGAAATGTGCCTGTAACTAGAACTAAGTGTGATTCTTCATATGAAGGCCTCAAGGCAGAGAAAGAATGGGTCTCCCAAACTTGAGTGATGGAGGGATTCAAATGAGAAAGTGAATAGAGTGTCAGACTCCAACACAGAAAAGATGAAGGAAAGAGAGTCAGACGGGAGAGTGCTTATTCAAGTCTAAATGTTTACTGCTTCATGGTCCATTAGGGCATCCTGGAAGGAGGCTCAGAGCAAAATAAACGAATACGATTCTAAACAAATAATGCCTTAATGCTGCAGGATGTTCACTTCTTTTTAAAATCTATTGTTATATGTTGAATGATATATTTATTATTAACAGTGAAAACATGACGCTCTTAGTCTTAGGGTTATTTCTACATTAATCCAAATTCAACTCTCTAGAAAAATTTCCTTTGTTTATAACCTTTGATCAGAACAACAAATAAAATCTCCCCAAAGGTAAGAAATTTGCCACAATGATCTGTCTCCTTGTATCCAAATGACACTTTAACTTTTGCCTTCTAAATATTCTCTGCTGTCTTTATTTCATTATAGACACAGGGGCAAAAATCATCTATAAAAGCTAATAAGACCCACAGCATTCCCACTGCAGCTCAATTGCTCTTCCATTCATCAATTATTTAGCACAGGCTCATGATTTTCTAGGCACTGTGCTAGGCACTGCATTGATAATGGTGAACAAGACACCCATTTCTTATCTCCAGTGTGCACAGACTAATGGGAGAGATTAGTGAAGTCAGATTGCAATAAGTGATTAGGAAGGGAAAGGTACACAGGTGTGTGAGAGCGTGCAGTGGGCACCAGTATGAGACTGCATCCAGGAAGAATTCTCTAAGGAAATGCTGTTGGGTATGTGATATGAAGGAGATATGGCTGTTAACTGGGGGTCTAATAGGGGGATAGGGTGGCAATTAGAAGCTTCCAGGAATAATATTAAGCAAAAAGGAGAAAATATTTGGTAAACTGGACAGAGCCAGCAAGCCTGAGCACACTGAGCTACAGGGAGAGAAGTCAAGATGCGGCTGGGGTGGAAGGCGCGATGTAGGCCATGAAAACCAGGTGGTGCATCAAGTGTTGGTCTTTGCTCCTGCAGTAGCAGGAAGCCCTTGAATGGTTACAAGAGGAGTGACTTCATGAAATTTGACTTTTCAAAATAGCACTTTGTCAAGCTATGGAGAATGAATACAGTCAGCAAAAACAAGACCAGGAGCTGACTGTGGCTCAGATCATGAGCTCCTTATTGCCAAATTCAGACTGAAATTGAAGAAAGTAGGGGAAAACACTAGACCATTCAGGTATGACCTAAATCAAATCCCTTATGATTATACAGTGGAAGTGAGAAATAGCTTTAAGGGACTACAGCTGATAGACAGAGTGCCTGATGAACCATGGACGGAGGTTCGTGACATTGTACAGCAGACAGGGATCAAGACCATCCACATGGAAAAGAAATGCAGAAAAGCAAAATGGCTGTCTGGGGAGGCCTTACAAATAGCTGTGAAAAGACAAGAAGCAAGAAGCAAAGGAGAAAAGGAAAGATATAAGCATCTGAATGCAGAGTTCCAAAGAATAGCAAGAAGAGATAAGAAAGCCTTCCTCAGTGATCAATGCAAAGAAATAGAGGAAACAACAGAATGGGAAAGATTAGAGATCTTTTCAAGAAAATTAGAGATACCAAGGGAACATTTCCATGCAAAGATGGGCTCGATAAAGGACAGAAATGGTAGGGAAAGTTATGACCAACCTAGATAGCATATTCAAAAGCAGAGACGTTACTTTGCCAACAAAGGTCCGTCTACTCAAGGCTATGGTTTTTCCTGTGGTCATGTATGGATGTGAAGGTTGGACTGTGAAGAAGGCTGAACACCGAAGAATTGATGCTTTTGAACTGTGGTGCTGGAGAAGACTCTTGAGAGTCCCTTGGACTTCAAGGAGATCCAACCAGTCCATTCTGAAGGAGATCAACCCTGGGATTTCTTTGGAAGGAATGATGCTGAGGCTGAAACTCCAGTACTTTGGCCACCTCATGGGAAGAGTTGACTCACTGGAAAAGACTGTGATGCTGGGAGGGATTGGGGGCAGGAGGAGAAGGGCACAACAGAGGATGAGATTGCTGGATGGCATCACCAACTTGATGGACGTGAGTTCGAGTGAACTCCGGGAGTTGGTGTTGGACAGGGAGGCCTGGCGTGCTGCAATTCATGGGGTCGCAAAGAGTTGGACACGACTGAGCGACTGAACTGAACTGAACTGAACTGAAGTGTCAGGCCAGGTTAACTAGTTAAAGGTTTATGGCAGTGGCCCTTCTATCCTGAATTCTGTATACTATTTGTAAACTTATGACTGTTATTGCCTGGAGATAAACATGTGTATATAAAGACCCAGAACAGCGAGGTTTCAAACTACTCCCACTTCTCCTAGAATATTAGAAAATGTGGCTGTACAGGTTTGAATTCCTCCACGGTGACAATTTGTACATGAGGGCAGTTGGCTGGAGCCATGAAGTGGTTGCCTTTCTCCTCTAAGATAAGGCACCTGCCCTCCAGTTTTTCAGAGCCCCTACCACCTGCATCACTCACCTGTCTTGTCCTATAGGCGTTTATATTTCTGGCCTAGTCAGTTCATTGGACAGAGCCTGAGTGATGCACTTAGATTTTAAAGTAAAATTTATAATTTAGAAAAGAATGCGATGGTGATAAGTACCTAGAACACTGTGTCTTCTGAACACAGTAAAATTAACTGACTAGCAAAATAATGAAACATATCTACATATAAAAGTTAATGAACTTGCTAATTGATTCCCTCAATAAATAATTTTAAAAAAACCCTTATTTTGACTAAACTAGAATTATCCCCAAACACTCAAAATTCAAAAAATTACAATGAGAATATGCAAATATATAGAGCTGCCACGTCAATCTCATGTCATTCTTTCTGAGTGACAAACTGAAGTTGAGACATGTCATAAAAACATAATGCTTTCTTTAACAATATTGCTAGCTTCCTCTACTTCTTTGGGGATAGGAAGTTACTGAAATGTCTTTAATATTGTGTCTTTTTTCCTTTATTACAATTTTACTTTTCCTAAGAGGAAACTAAAGTCTATACATTCTCATGAATATTAATACAATGTATTAAATACATTTAACATTTCCTTTCTGTAAATAGGGGTCATTATACCTCCTTGCCCTTTTGAAGGTGGGCACGATGCTGTGACTTGATATGTTACTTAGAGGCTGTAGTATTTGTAAGCCAGTTTGGGAGCCAGTGTGTGATTTCTCACAATCTTTCTTTTCCCTTCCATGCCTTCTGCATCTGCAGCCGTGAACCCCTTGTCTCATCTTGATAAGATGGCTTCAAGATAGAGTCTTTGCCAGGCTGGGTTCCCGGGTAATTCTTATTATGTTTATGCCCCTGAAATTAGGGCCTGCTTTTTTACCAACGCATTGCTCAGGTTCTCTCAATTAATACAAATGACTGCATTCAAAATGCTAACAAATATGGTAATTTATATTTTCCATATTTACGGATTGAAAAATCAGCATTCATAGCCTTTCATTTTACTCAGATAGGGCCTGTGTTGTAGGGGTCCCTAACCTCCAGGATCTAATGCCTGATGATCTGAGGTAAAGCTGATATAATAAAAATAGAAATAAAATGCATAATAAATTTAATGTGCTTAAATCATCCTGAAACCATTCCCCCACCACTGGTCCATGGAAAAATTGTCTTCTAAGAAATCGACCCCTGGTGCCACAAAGGCTGGGGACCTCTGTTGTATTGTAAAGTTTTCCTCTCATGTTTTCCATCATCAAACAATTGTGTTGAAATCAAACTGAATTTTCTCTCAGTGGCTTTTCTTAATATTATACCTAATCTGGCCAATGAATCTTTAATAATGATATTCACTCCCATATTATCAACTGACAGTTTCACAATGTCTTTGTCCATTACAAGTTTTTATATCTTAGATTTCTACTTCCTAGAATTTAGTTTTCACTTAGCTGGAGAATATTCTTGAGAATTGCACAGGGTGCATAGTTAGTAAAATATCTAAAGCTTCTTAATCCTTAAAATGTAATTTTGCCCTTACATTTGAATGGTAGTTTTCTTTCTTTCTTTTTTTCTTTTTTTCTTTTTTTAGTGCAGAAATTTGGTTTTGGCAATTTTCCCCTCAGGAGTTTCTGAGCAGTGTTGTTATTTTCCATATGTAACTGAGAAGACACCTGGAAGTCTGTGTTTTTTACTCCTTGCAAGTAGATTCCTTTTTTCCTACTGAATTTGTGATTTTTTTTCTTTACCAATAGTGTTGACAAATTTTTAAAGGACTTCATCTTTATGATTCTAGGATAATCAATAGGCTCTTTTCTAATTGACAAATTGTCTTTTCTAAGTTCACAGAAATGTGCTATCATTTCCTTGTATATTTATGATTCTGCTTGTAAAAAATTATTTTTGAGAAATGCTTTCTCTTACCAGTCTCTCATAAATTTATTTTTCTGTCCTGTATTTTGGGAATATCCCTACTGATATTCCAAATAACCTTTATTTTGCAAAACTAATAAACAATTTAGCCCCCAGTGTTGTTTATAAATTATGATACTAATATTTCTAATGTCCAAGAATTTGATAGCTTCTTTCTCACAGTAACCTTTAAAATTATTCTTTTGATAGAGGTGATATTCCTTTATGGTTTGGAGTCTTGAATTATGTGGGAAAATAAACTTTTTATTCCATGTGTATCTCGGTTTTCAGCACTATTAACTTTCACTATCAATTAGATTTCATCTACACTGGATCTTCCATAAGTTCATCAAATATGATGATAGTATTTTTTCTATCAGGTTGTCTTGTATGATTACTGATTCATTCCTATTTTTATATTTTGCTATCATCTCAATGGCTATTAGGAGTTGGTAGAGATAAATTCATATGTCTTCAGGTATTTTGATCTAATGTAGAAACTTCACATTTATAATATCTTCATATTCTAAAATTTTTTGGACATGCAGAGCTCTTATAATATGCATCATTTTCATACAAGCTGTCAAAGATTGTATTATGAGGTATTTAAGACTACAAGATGGTTTTGAGATATAAATTTCTTCAGATAACATTAGTGAAGTATATTCTGTGCAAGGGACAATGCTGAGACAAGACTTTCCATTTCTGCTCCTAATATTTTCTATCTCATTCGAGGCTATGAGATGTTCTTCTCCAAGTTGTATAGATTATATTCCTTACCCCATGACCCAGTCTTGGTAGATATGTTCTAAAATACTTTTTTGATAATCTTCTATCTCCATGCTTTATACTTTGCTGGGAGGTGGGGGTGGTGAAGGATCAGGTTAAAGTAACATTTACAATAATCCATGTAAGTAAGTAAGTATGATTGGCATCTTCTATGCCATGAGGAGGGGTCCGATGGGGGCTGGGCATGGTGGGCGAGGAGGGGGCCTCTTGGGCATTGGTGAGACAATAGCCAAGATCATCAAGGATGACATCGGTGTGCGGTTTGCAGACGTGGCTGGTTGCGAAGAAGCCAAGCTGGAGATCATGGAGTTTGTGAATTTCCTGAAGAACCCCAAACAGTACTAGGACCTTGGGGCCAAAATTCCAAGGGGAGCCCTGCTCACAGGTTCTCCCAGTACTGGCAAGACGCTTCTAGCCAAGGCAACCGCAGGGGAGGCTCGTGTGCCCTTCATCACCATGAACGGGTCTGAGTTCCTGGAGATGTTTGTTGGTGTTGGCCCAGCTCCGGTTGGTGACATGTTTGCAATGGCCCGGAAAAATGCTCCCTGTATCTTGTTTGTTGATGAGATTGATGCAATTGGCCAAAAGCGTGGCCACAGGCACTTTGGAAGCCAGAGTGAGCAGGAGAACACCCTGAACCAGCTGCTCCTGGAGATGGACAGATTCAACCCTACCACGAACGTCGTCGTGCTGTCCGGCACCAACCGCCCTGATGTCCTTGACCCAGCCCTGATGCCGCTGGGCTGCTTCGACCATGAGATTTACATTTGCCCCCGCGGACATCAAAGGCAGGTCGTCTATCTTCAGGGTCCACCTGCGTCCACTCAAGTTGGATGAGAGCCTCAGAAAGGATGCCCTGGCGAGGAAGCTTGCGGCTCTCACTCCAGGCTTCACAGGTGCTGAAATTTCTAATGTTTGCAAGGAAGCCGCCCTGATCGCCGCCCGCCACCCAAACCCCTCTGTCGGGGAGAAGCACCTCGAGCAGGCCATCGAGAGGGTCATTGGAGGCCTTGAGAAGAAGACAGGTCCTGCAGCCCGGCGAGAAGATGACGGTGGCCTACCATGAGGCTGACCATGCGGTGGTGGGCGGGTTCCTGGAATACACAGACCCCCTGCTCAAGGTGTCCATCGTCCCCCAGGGCAAGGGGCTTGGCTGTGCCCAGTGCCTGCCCAGGGAGCAGTACCTGTACACCTGGGAGCAGCTCTTTGACCCACGTGCGCCATGCTGGGCAGCCACGTGGCTGAGCAGCTGTTTTCGGGCGGGTCACCATGGGGGCCCAGGACCACCTGAGGAAGGTCACCCAGAGCGCCTATGCCCAGATCGTGCAGTTCGGGATGAGCGAGAAGCTGGGCCAGGTGAGGCGCTGGTGGAGAAGCCGTTCAGCAAGGCCAGGGCCCAGCTCATAGACGAGGAGGTGCAGCGGCTCATAGGCTCCGCGCATGCGCGCACCCTGGACCCGCTCACGCGCTGCCATGACCAGGTGGACAAGGTGGAAAGGCGGCTGCTGGAGAAAGGTGCTGGAGCTGGCCGACATTGTGGAGCTGCTCCGGCCACGGCTGTTCGCAGAGAAGATCACCTACGAGGAGCTCGTGGAGGGCACGGGCGGCCTGGAGGAGGACACGGCCCCTCCCGAGGGTCTGCAGGGCTGGAGTGGGGAGCCCGCTGCAGGAGAGCCGAGCCTAGGGCCTCTGCCTGGAGAGCAGCCTCCGTGACCCCCAGGAAGCAAATTAAACCACGTGTAACCCGAAGCAATGGCACCCCACTCCAGTACTCTTGCCTGGAAAATCCCACGGATGGAGGAGTCTGGTAGGCTGCAGTCTGCGGGGTCACTAAGAGTCGGACACGACTGAGCGACTTCACTTTCACTTTTCACTTTCATGCATTGGAGAAGGAAATGGCAACCCACTCCAGTGTTCTTGCCTGGAGAATCCCAGGGACGGGCAAGCCTGGTGGGCTGCCGTCTGTGGAGTTGCACAGAGTCGGACACGACTGAAGCGACTTAGCAGCAGTAGCAGTAGCAGCATGTAAGTATGAAACAGAGACAGAGCAGTTTCTTTCCTCCGTGAGATTCAGTCTACATATGCTGTCTTTTGTGCAGAAAATTAATGGCACTTTCAGTGGCATTGTCTTGTCCTTTCTTCCCCACTAGTGATGAAGAATTCACCCTTGCACACTGAGAATCACATGTCAAGTTCCAGCAAGTCCATGATTTTAATATGTATAGGTGGACCTGGAGATACTGAGACCAGGAAACTGAAGCTATAATCATGAGCATCATACTGCTATTCTGAACTCAATAGCACTACTAAAAAGACAAAAGATAGACCTCATATTTTTAACATGCTTACTTTAGAAACTTGTAAAAACTTTCCTCAAAAATGTAACTTAGCTTAAAAAAAACAATTATGGCATTTTGAAGATTCTGCTTAGTAGAATGGAAAAAACAGACCGCTAGACTGACCTTGAGGGCATTACATTAAGTAAGATAAGTCAGACAAAGAGAAAGACGAAAATACTGTATGATATCACTTATATGCAGACTGTAAAAAAAAAAAAAATAGAAAACTGAGCTTGTAGAAACAGAGAATAGAAAGGTGGTTGCCAGGGGCTATGATTAGGGAAACTGGGGAGATGTTGGTCAAAGGATATAAACTTGTAGGTGGAAGATGAATAAGTTCTGGAGATCTAAGGTACAGCATTGTGGTTATAGTTAACAACACTGTATCATAAACTTCAACATTTCCAAAGACTAGATCAGAAATCTCACCATTATGTGACATAATAAAGATAGTAGCTTAAGCTATGGTGATAATCATATTGTAATATATACATGTATGAAATCAACATATGGTACACCTTAAACATATGAGTACATAACTGCAAGGAGATCCAACCAGTCCATTCTGAAGGAGATCAGCCCTGGGATTTCTTTGGAAGGAATGATCTAAAGCTGAAACTCCAGTACTTTGGCCACCTCATGCGAAGAGTTGACTCATTGGAGAAGACTTTGATGCTGGGAGGGATTGGGGGCAGGAGAAGAAGGGGATAACAGAGGATGATATGGCTGGATGGCATCACTGACTCGATGGATGTGAGTCTGAGTGAACTCCGGGAGTTGGTGATGGACAGGGAGGCCTGGTGTGCTGCGATTCATGGGGTTGCAAAGAGTCAGACATGACTGAGCGACTGAACTGAACTGAATACATATATGTCAATTACATCTTTTAAAATGATATGCATTCATTAAACAAATTCTATTAAAAATGAAATAGCCTTGACTAGATAATTTAACCAGTCTAGACTTTAACTCCTTCATCTTTAAACTGAAGGGGTTAGGTTAAGTGACATATACCTCTCCATCTTGCAGCCAAGAGATTAAAAGATGCTTGCTCCTTGGAAGAAAAGCTATGACCAACCTAGACAGCATATTAAAAAGCAGAGACATTACTTTGCCAATACAGGTCCATCTAGTCATAGCTATGTTTTTTCCAGAAGTCATGTATGGATGTGAGAGCTGGACCATAAAGAAGGCTGAGTGCTGAAGAATTGATGCTTTTGAACTGTTGGAGAAGACTCTTGAGAGTCCCTTGGACTGCAAGGAGATCCAACCAGTCAATCCTAAAGGAAATCAGTCCTGAATATTCATTGGAAGGACTGACGTTGAAGCTGAAGTTCCAATACTTTGGCCACCTGATATGAAGAACTGACTCACTGGAAAAGACCCTGATGCTGGGAAAGATTGAAGGCAGGAGAAGGGGAAGATAGAGGATGAGACGGTTGGATGGCATCACCAACTTGATGAACATGAGCAAGCTCTGGGAATTGGTGATGGACAGGGAGGCCTGGCATGCCGCAGTCCATGGGGTCACAAAGAGTTGGACACGACTGAGCGACTGAACTGACTGACGTCTCCATCCATGCTAAACACCCTTTCCACTATTTAGAACTCATTGGAAATATAATGAATCACTAAAGATATCATATTAGTTACTTTCTTCAATAGTTCAAGATTTCTAGAAGATTTGGGTAAAAATATGTATAGCATAATTATTTCTACTCTGGTGTTGAAAATCTCAGTAATGTCTGGCCAGGAGAATGGAGATCCATGACTTGAAGCTCTTATATTAGTAAGGAGTAAACATAATATAACAGGAATACAAATAAAATCAAACAGATGAATTTCATTGAGAAACCATTGTGTTTTGAAGACTGAAACAAGTTTTGGTGTAATGAGATGGCATGAAGGTAGGATGGGAGAAGGTATTAGAAAATATAAAATGAAAAATCTTGCACGGAAAGAACTGAAATCATGTTATCTTATGTAAAGTTATCATCCTCATGATAATTAATATCTGTTCAGTCTCTCTGAAGAATCCTTTTACTTACAATTCAGATTATGGCAGTAATATTAGTCTACTATTTTTTTTTATAATGCACAAATAATAGAGTTTATAGTCGGAAGGCATTTTTTTCTCTACCTTTCTTTCTCCTTCTGCTCATCCTGGTCTGGTGGAAATGTCTTCCTCTCTTAGTGTGGCTGTCAACAAGTCACTCATATATCACTTTTTTACCTATAAATGAGGATCACATTTAACCTTCCTACATCACAGAGAGAGTGTGAAAGTAAATAAATGACTCTACATGAAAGATGAACTACAGGAACTACAATAACTTCCTTAAGATGTAAGAAAATATTTTTCAACACATAACTGCAGTTTTAATATTTTGCTCAAATGTAATAATAATTGCCATATTTCTTAGGATAGATTCAAAACAACTTCCTTTTCTTCATTGCTAGAACAACCCAGTACATTCTTGGATTAATGACTCAAAAAGAAGATGTCTTATCAATAGATACAATCCATATGTAGACACGGACAATGAGCCAAAGGGAGGTAAATCCATCATGAAGAAATGTGATAAACTCTCAAAATGAGCTTATAAGGAGAAAAATTGTTGCTTACAACCAAGACAAAAATAAGCACAGATTTCAACAAATACAGATAAGAGATAAAGCAAATTCTCTTTTCTTCCTTATAAGCAGGTCAAAATTAGCTTTAGAGGTGGTGAAATAAACATGTAATGCTCTTAGTTTGTTGATCATCCTCTTCATAAATTAAATATATATATATATATATTCCGCTCACTCCCCCTCTATACTTTTGAACCTAAGTTTTCTAAAATCTGAGAAGCTTGAATATAATTTACATGAAGTTGTCATGGTCTCACATTCTTCTGTCCTTGGGGAAAGTAACAGACTGAAGTGTTATAAGATCCAGCTTAATAGAACACAAAAATATGCCAGATGTGGAGAAACCTCTGAAGAGAAAGAAAAAGTGTACAAGAAGCTCAGGAGATGGTATAATTTAGGGCCCACATTATTGAAATATTTTAGAAGGGCCTGACTTGATTGTCAATGCTAATGAAAAGTTGTATCACATCACCAACAGAGAGGACCGTACGGAACAAGAGTGCGAACAATGGAACAGGAGCCCAGCTCATGCGATAGAGGCATTTGTGTCTTCAGATATATTTGTTGTCTGCTCTGGTAGGATCCATGCCAAAGTAAAAGTTACTAAATAATTTACCTGTAAGAAGAACCCCAAAATTGTTCTCAGTACTCTTTGAGTGGCTCTGTAACCCAAGCAATGAGTAATTAACAAATAAAAGTATTTTCCCCTCCCAGTGGTCTACCATGTGTTAAATTTGTAAAAACCAGGAAAGGTCATCATTCACAAATTTGTGTGGTTGAAATGATTCCATGAGACATGTCCTAGGGTACCTATGTTATTGAGTATATGATATAAAATCAATATTATAATAATTTTTCATTATACATACATATGTATACAATTTTTTAAAACTTTGGTGTCCTTTGACAGCATATCACATAACCATTAATGTGTTTTGGAAGGGAATCATTCCATTGAGTTATGTTTTTGAGATTTCTTGATCCATTTCTGCCTGGTTCCTCAGAAAATCATGACATCTTTGACTTGGGTGATAGTTATTTACATATTATGGCCATCTGTTCTTGTTTATTTAATAAGTGCCAGTTTCCCGGCAGTGATGTAGTAAGTAGTTTTAGAAAGACAGTGATACACGCTAAATAATTGAAAATTTTACTTAAAAAACCCTGAAACTCTTTACTATGGTAACTTGTCCTTGTATCATTTTGTGTATCGGTGTTTGTCAGAGAAATATGATTAAATAAGACCAAGAAAAAACTTTTTGGCATGTTGATTGCCAAATATGAGGGCTGCTTCAAGAAGATTAGACATAATTTACAAATTTCCTCCCCCTCACAGATCAGAATAGCCAGGCTAGAGTAAATTAGAGGTGATGGAGTCTCTCAGGCATTCCCAGCTCCATCATACACAGGTGAATCATGCCATTGCTGTTCTTACTGTGGCAATTCTACAGAAGTTTCTACAGAATCCAGACTGTTCATACATTTGGTTGGATGAAAGTATTGATCTTTAATTTTAGAATATAGTTTAGAATTCTTTGGTTTTTTTTTTAATCAGAACTACCATAATTGTAATTGTTTGATGTTTTCCTGAATATGAATTCTGACTCTCAACATTTGGCCCATGAAACACCAATTAACTAACAATCAGAGTTCTCTTAATGGGGTAGAAACCAAATCAATAGATGCAATAACTTTTTTTCTGTTTCTTATGGGTCAATGATAACATGATGTAATTCCAAAGACTTTTTTTTAAACATACTCTTAGCTGTCATTCAGTAAACTATAAAGTTACTAAAATTTACACATTAGTCATACTTATTGAGCACTTGAATCAGAATTACATGAAGACATCTTTTGGTGCATCTTACGTGCAGTGCAGAAAATTCTCATTGTATGAGCACAGGCATAAAATGTTGGAGTTTCTGCAAACAGCAGAAAAAATAGTTTCCTTCATTTGTTCATGGCTTCTAGTAGCTATTTTTTTCTTTTGCAATTACTTAATAATAAAATATGAGCTGCCCCACTGGCTCAGTGGTAAAGAATCCTTCTGCAATGCGGGAGACATTGGAGACACAGGTTCAATCCCTGTGTCAGGAAGATCCCCTGGAGGAGGGCAGGGCAACTCACTCCAGTATTTTTGCCTGGAGAATCTCAGAGGCAGAGGAGTTTGGTGGGCTACAGTCCATGGGGTCACAAAGAGTGGGACATGACTGAAGAGACAGCATGCACACACACATGCAATTATAAAATATAGTTTTATTATAATTACTGTATTTTGGTGGGAGTTGTTTGGTTAACTCTAGAATCTGTAGGAATGCATATCTTAATTAATAATCTTTTGTAAATATATCTGGATTTTAAGATTGTATGTTTTGGAGTTCAGATATGCATAAATCATACCTCCCTGACAGGCAGATACGTACATAATCTGCTATCCATCATACATGATCATAGAATGATAACTATGTTAATACCAAACCCTATTCACCTGGACATTGCAAACAGGTGAGCAGCAGGCCTTAGGGCCTTTTAAATCTCTTAATTTGTTCTAGAATATAATAAGAACTACTGCTCCAAATAATTTATTATGATAACTTGTGTTGTCATGTCAAATCATTATTCACATGCTTTACTGAAGTTGCTTCTTTTCATTTTATACTAAACTTTTTTCTCCAAAACACAGATAAACAATTATACTACAGATGCAACCAACATAGAATATTTTTGCTGTTACTGTAGCTTACATTTTGCTGGGTTTTTATTCAACATCACATTAAAGCAAAATTTGCTGTAATTGGTGGTCCAGGAGCACAATGTGTGCTTTGCCTACATACTGCTATTTTCCATCTTACATTAAACAATATTCCCTTTTGATTGGGTATGGGACCATGCTAGTGTCTGGGGGAAGCTCAGATCCTCAGATCAGACAATCTGGAGCAACATAACCTCCACATGGCTAAGATACTTGGTAGGGCTAAACACTGCTTGCAAGTGGGCCATAATGTAAATTCCTTTGTTGGCTGAATTATCCTGAAATTATCGCTTGCCATGTCCTGCTTTGTTATAAGTAAGCCATACTGTGGTTGTACGTATCCTTTAATTTCTACATAATTTCAGTATTAATTTAATACATTTCTTATAATCACATTAGAAAAAGAGCACTGCGAATGACTTTGAAGATCATTTAATTATTTATCTCTCAAACTAGGATTCATCTGGTATAATGAGGTGCTTGGGTTACTCAAAAGTACAATATTTTTAAAATATAAAAATATATTTATTGCACGCCATATCTTAGATATATTTATAGATATACAGATACCACATCTATGATATAGTGTACAATAAATAAATTTTTTAATAAATGGAAATTTAAAACATTGTTTTGGCGTGAAAAACACATATCATGTTTCATATAAAATTCAGATGATTTTTTGACAGTGTATGAGATTTTAGAAAGATTCCTATGTGCAGTGGATCATGTTTATAGGCTGTATTTATTAGTTTTCTATCACTATCATAAAAAATTACAAGCATGGCAACTTAAAACAACAATCACTTAGTATCTTACAATTCTGTAGGTCAGAAAATTGTGACCTGATTATACTTGTTTCTCTGCTCTGAGTTTCATGAGGTTAAAATCAAGGTGTTGGATGGCTGAGCTCTTATCAGGAGGCTCTTGGATAAATCTGGTCATTGGTAGAATTCATTTCTTTTTAACTGTAGAGCTGGGGACCTTCCTGCTGAATGCCAGCCAAGGGCTAGCCTTTGCTTCTCCATGTTTTCTATATTCCTTCTCATGCTTTTCTATGAGTACCTGACCCTCCTCCAGCAAAGGTGGGTCAAATCTTTCTCACAGTGGGAGATGTCCCTGATGTCCCTTTCTGCTCCATCTTACTTGCCTCTTCCCGCTTTAGTGGAGAAAGTTGCAGGAGCTCTCGTCTTATGTGACTGATTTGGTCCACCTGGGTAATAAAGGCTACTCACCCTATTTTAAGGTTCCTAACCTCAGTTACATGTGCAAAGTCATTTGTCATGGAAAGTAACACATTAATAGGCTCCAGGAGTTTTGACATAGACATCTTTCAGTTCAGTTGCTCAGTCCTGTCTGACTCTTCACGACTCCATGGACTGCAGCATGCCAGGCCTCCCTGTCCATCATCAACTCCTGGAGTTTACCCAAACTCATGTCCATTGTGTCAGTGATGCCATCCAACCACCTCATCCTCTGTCATCCCCTTCTCTTTTTGCCCTCAATCTTTCCCAGCATCAGGGTCTTTTCAAATGAGTCAGCTCTTCACATCAGGTGGCCAAAGTATTGGAATTTCAGCTTCAGCATCAGTCCCTCCAATGAGCATTCAGGACTGATTTCCTTTAGGAGGGACTGGTTGGATCTCCGTACTGTCGAAGGGACTCAGGAGTCTTTTCCAACACCACAGTTCAAAAGCATCAATTCTTCACTGCTCAGCTTGCTTTATGTTTCAACTCTCACATCCATACATGACTACTGGAAAAACCAAAGCTTTGACTAGACAGACTTTTGTTGGCAAAGTAATGTCTCTGCTTTTTAATATGCTATCTAGGTTGGTCATTGCTTTTCTTCCAAGGAGCAAGTGTCTTTTAATTTTATGGCTGCAGTCACCATGTGCAGTGATTTTGGAGCCCCCCAAAATAAAGACTGTCACTGTTTCCATTGTTTCCCCATCTATTTGCTATGAAGTGACAGGACCAAATACCATGATCTTTGTTTTCTGATTTAGAAATCATTATTTCATCTACCACAGACACACTCTTAGATGCTTGTGATAAAGCATGAAAGGCACTGATATTTCCATCTTAAAGATGAGGGAAGTCAGGACCAGAGAGAGTGAGGTGACTACTAGAGTTTATACAACCAGTTAATTATAGTTTTGCAATTAGACCCTTATAATCCTGAATTCCAGTACAGTGAACTTTTCTACCAAAGCACACTGTCATTCAACTTAATAAACTATTTATAACCTATGTAATATCATATTTAGACTTTGTCTCTACAATGAATGCCAAATAGAGGAGCAAAAAAAAAAAATCAGCACAACAGCTGCAATTTGTAAATATTCAAATATTTATATTCGATCATTTAAAGACAATATTAGGATATTTAGTTCCCTTTTCTCACTTATTACCCCAGATTTTTGGCATTGTTCTGATCCAGTCTGAGCTTGGAAGTTTACTAAAGTGAGCCAAACTCTCAAAAATTTGAGTTCACTTGGTATTACCCAGAGAGAAATGTACTATATAGATCCTCTGTGATTTGCTGAAAGTTCACTGTTGATATTTTTTGTAACTATGTGCAAAAACATCTCTGTAGCAGTTATTCATCTTATAAATGCTATTGCACAGCTGTGGCATGCAATCCCATACTTCACAAGTGTAGCAGTACACATAGATGAATCTATACAACTTCATACTGGTACATCAAATTAACCTTGCACCACTGTGCCCAAGTAAAGCATGCTTTGAATTTTTCAATAATTCTTCCATGCATGGAAGGAAACCAGGTCACTACAGGGATTCTTTGGGGGACATGTGGATGTTCAATTCCAGAAGGAAACAAATTTGCCTCAAAGGGCTTGAACAAAATACAGGTAAGCTGATCCTCTACTTTTTCTTACTTTCCGTCTTTCCTCAGGCTCTCCTCCTTACCTCCCATTTGTAGCTTGGTTATGCTCTGTTTGCTCTTGATTCTTTTTCCAAAACCCCTGCTTTCCCTCTTAATTCTTACATGGAATCAACAATAAGACTAATTAACTATAAAAGTATATAGAGCATGTATGTTTAAACCCTCCTATGGCAGCCTGTGACCACCAAATGTTCCAACTACTCACTTGTATCCCAGTTTTTCTTTCTTTTGGATTAGGGTCCTATGATGAGGTCTGTTCAATAGACTGCAGGTGGAAATGACATGTGTCACTTCCAGGTCAAGGCAGTTAAGAACCAATAGGCCTTTTTCATTTCTTTCCTCCTCTACAAAATGGTGATCCTAATGTCCATGAGTTCCAGACAGTAAAGAGACAACATGGAAGAGGGTTGCTCAACTCATGCTGGATTTTGAATGGGCAAAAATGAAAACAAGACATTTTGTATTAAGCTTCTGAGATGTTTGCATTCAGTCTAGCCTATCATGACCAATTCAGAAACTGGGAACACTAGTGGGGAACTGCCATCACAGAAATCTAGAATATATTCTATTGACAATATGGAAACAGACATTGGAGGCTGGAAAAAATGGTAATCCTTGTTCTATAGTGACAAAGCACTTGAGAAAACTGTCATCAGTAGTAATTTGAGAAGAAGAACACACAAGTGTATGCTGAACTGGCAACCCCAGGTCAAGGTACTAGAAAAGCGAACATCAGTAATGCATCTTAGTTATTCAGACTGTGTGTGGAGTACTACAAAAATGAGATTAGCTCAGAATTTCTGGTTTGTAGCAGGAATGAAAGGAAATATAGGGTTCAGAAATGTGGGCTTTATAGGGCTGAAAAAACCTATCACTTCTAGAACCTAAGCAGTAACAAACAGTATTAATATAAAGTTTTTGAAGATTAAATGTCCAATAAACACTACCAGCTAGATTAAATAACTAGGGTCAAAAAGCAAAATAACTTTGAGCCTTCCCATTCCATTATGAAAGCCTTAAAATAGCTGTCTTTTGGGGGAAAGATAATGATAATGTTTTCCATTGTTCGGCAACAAATTACCACAAACATACTGGCTTAAAAGTATGCTCATAACTTACAATATATAAACTATATCTCAATAATGCTGTTAAAATCCCCAAATACCTATCTATTTGTTTCCGTGGCACAGGACTCTGGGCACAATTTAGCTGGATCCTCTGTTCAGTGTCTCTCAAAGCTGCAATCAAGGTATCCTCTGGGGATGAGTTGGGGTACATGGTATTGGTAGAATTAATTTCCTTGCATTATGCAATTCATAGCAATATGCTTCTTAAGGGCCAGCAAGAGTCTCTGAGGCTTCAAGTGTCTGACATGTGGACTTTATTTCAAGTTATATATTTATTGACATATAATTGACATCCAATATCATATTAATTTCAGGTGGACATCATAGTGATTCAATATTTATATATGTTTTGAAATGGGAAGAAATAACTTGGCTGTGCACACCCAAAGGTTTTATTAATGCAGCGGTAGAGTGCCCTGTTTGTGCACTCATGTTGGCCTTAGGCCATGAGAGGAGAACGTCATGATTTCATTTACTTGACGTTTCCAGCCAGGAGGTGGGGGGAGTTAAAGTCCATCCAAAGGCTCAACTGATTAGGTCAGCCCCACCCAGGTTAACCTCCCTTTCGGTGAACTCAAAGTCAGTTTATTAGGGACCATAACTGCATTTATTAAAATGTCTTCAGCTTTACCACAAAACACAACTTAATCTCAGCACTGATCTTCATCACATTCAGATCTCAAGGGGAGCATATAATCCAGGACCTATCTTCCAGGGGTGGTAATCTCGGAGCCTGGCTTAGAATCCTGTTTACCACAGAAAGAGGCATAGAGAGATGGGCGAAAGAGAAAGAAAAGGCTATAGAAATTACAAAGTTAGGAAATAGTGGAATCTGAAAACAGTATCTTAAAAATAGGTTTGAGCATGAAAACCAGCAATTATGTATTACTGGAGTAAAAGATTAGAAGCCTGCTAAGTTTTTAAGAGAACCATACTACCAATAAAATCTTGACCTCAGATTTTAAGAGCCTTTGACTCTTTGAAATTTAAAACAATATTTGGTCCCTGTTTTACAGAAGCAAGAAGTAGCCTGGAAGGCAGAGTGGCTACCAAGGAAGGCCTCGTCCCCTATGACTATCAAAAATGTAGTCAGGGAAGATATTGAAAAGGAAGAATGTCCTGCAGGTGCCTTAGGGGCTACAGAGAACAACGGGCAAGGAATTCCGTTCCAGAGTAGGATCAGGGTCTAATCAAAGAACCTCCCTACTCCCAGCATAACAGGCGTTTAGACTAATGATTGCTGAGTACTTCTCATTTGTTATGAGTGAATGTTTCTGCCACAAAGTTCCTTTGTTAAAGCACTAGCTCCCAATACTTTATTTATTTTGGCTGTACTGGGTCTTCATTGCAGCATGTGGGCGTCGAGCGTGAGCTTAGTTACCCCATGACACGTGGGATTTTAGTTCCGTGGACTAGGGACCCACATTCTCTGCATTGGAAGGCAGATTCAGAACTATTAGACCGCCAGTGAAGTCCCATTCCTAGCTTTAGAATGTAGGCCTTTAAAGAGGTGATTAATTTAGAATCAAGCCATTGGAGTGGGCGCTAATCCAACCTGACCGGTGTCATAAAAAGAGATTTGGACACACAGACACCATGGATACACAGTACAAAAGCCACATAAGACAGAAAGAAGGTGGCTGAATGCAAGCCAAGGAGTGGGCCTCAGAAAAAACCACATTGCCAATACCTCAATCTTAGACTTCCACCTCCAGAACTGTGAGAAAATTAATTTCTACTGTTGTAACCACCCAGCCAGTTGGCTTAGTGGTAAAGAATCTGCCTGCCAATGAAAGAGATATAGGTTCAGTTCCTGGGTTGGGAAGATCCCCTGGAGAAGGAAATGGCAAGCCATTCCAGTATTCTCACCTGGAAAATCCCATGGACAGAAGGGCTTGGTGGGCGATAGTCCATGGGGTTGCAAAGAGTCGGACACAACAGAGCACGCATGCTGTAGCATTTTACTGTGGTAGTCCTAACAAAATAATATAACACTCTTCCATTTTTGTTTATCTTATTGTTCCTGCTTTCTTGGGGTGGGGTGGTAGAGAGAGGGCTTGGATAATGAAGGTTTTTTAAATTTACTTTTTTTTAAATAAGGTCTCCAAATAAAAATCACATGTGGACCAAATGGAGAATCCTGGCGTTCCTGGACTTTGAGTTGGATGCAGTGACTTTGGGGGACTTTGAAATATCTCCCTTAGAGAAGAATTAAATATATTCTGTGTGTAGGAAGGAGGAAGAAAATGGATATTGGGTGACAAGAAGTGTGGATTGTAACACTGACAATAAAACTTCACATATTTTCCATGTGCTCCTACATTTCTTAGCCAAAATTTTTTTTTTCTTAGCCAAAATTTATGACAAGTCTTTTTTACTCTCCTCAAATGTTCATTCTCTTTTCCTATATGAGAAGATTAGACATTCCTGCCCACTACCATGGGGCTTACAGTGCTTTTTTCCAGAAAGTTCTGCATCTCTGTCTATGCCTTTAGCTTTAAACAATGAAATATAAGTAGAAATGATGGTATAAATTTTGAGCAGAAGCTTAAGGAGCCATTTAATATTTCTACTCATTTATTTGAATCCATGAAGAGGACTAGGATGAAGGAAAGCTATTCCAGTATGGTGAACAACATGAACAGGTCTTGGAATATAGTACTCAGAGCATACTTTACAGGTACAAAAGTGAAAAGTGAAAGTCGTCCAGTCATGTTCGACTGTTTGTGACCTCATGGGCTGTAGCCCGCCAGGCTCCTCTGTCCATGGAATTCTCCAAGCAAGAATACTGGAGTGGGTTGCTGTTCCCTTCTCTGGGGATCTTCCCAACCCAGGGATTGAACCCAGGCCTCTCTCCTTGCAGGCAGATTCTTTACTGTCTGAGCCACCAGGGAAGCCTGCTTTTAGGTGTGTTGATCACAATAACTGGCTGCTGCTACTAAGTTGCTTCAGTTGTGTCTGACTCTGTGCAACCCCATAGACGGCAGCCTACCAAGCTCCCTCGTCCCTGGGATTCTCCAGGCAAGAATACTGGAGTGGGTTGCCATTTCCTTCTCCAATGCATGAAAGTGAAAAGTGAAAGGGAAGTTGCTCAGTCATGTCTGACTCTTAGCGACCCCATGGACTGCAGCCTACCAGGCTCCTCCGTCCATGGGATTTTCCAGGCAAGAGTACTGGAGTGGGGTGCCATTGCCTTCTCTAAATTGACTGTCAGGACGGAGTAATTATGTTTGGTTAGTGTAGTTTCTACATACATATATCATATATATATACACACACATGTGTATGTGTGTGTTAGTTGCTCAGTCATGTCCAACTTTTTGCAACCCTATGGACTGTAGCCCACCAGGCTCCTCTGTCCATGGAATTCTCCAGGCAAGAATACTGAAGTGTGTTGCCATTCCCTTCTCCAGGGAATCTTCCCCATCCAAGGATCGGACCTGGGTCTCCTGCATTGCAGACAGATTCTTTACCATTTAAGTCACTGGGGAAGGCCATACACACACACACATACACACACATACACCTAAACACACGCTATGTATATATTATGTATATGTATAAATACATATATATACACACACATATACTAACATATTTTTTTCCAGAAGAGAGGCTATTAAGTATGACACCTTATACTACTAAATATGATGACAATTCATAGGCTCTAGTCTAAGCAAAAGGTCATAGTCAGGGTGGTCTGAAAAGAGGCAACCAATGGAGGGATCAGTGGGAAATCTCAAAGTAGGAAGTTCAAGGAGGCACAGAGGTATTTGTATTCCAGGTATGCTTGTAATTCATGACCTAAAGCATATCCAAGAGAAATTACTGTCAGTATAAGTTTTTTCCCAAGTTTACCGGGAAATGAAATGATGGGATTTTTGCGCTACTTTATATCTTGCTTTTCAAGTTTGATACATGAATTGGTGAATTCATGTTATGCTATTAAGAAGTACTTTTCCATATAAATACCGATCTAGCATTTCTGGAGAATTCCTGCTGTCACTGATTAGCTGGGTGACCCTGAACAAATTACTGAGTTTTTGCTGAGCTCAGTTTCCTCATGTATAAACTGGCTTTAGTAACAGAGCCTAATTCACAGGAGTTTTGCTGGAAATCAATTTTCTAGAATAAGTACATGAAAAACACTAAGGCTGGTACATGGTAGGCATTGTTACGTTCCCCTATCTTTCTTTTCTTCCTCCTCCTCCTTCATCTTTGATAAAAGGAACAAAGAAGAGGTGACATTTTTGTTGTTTTGTTTATCTAATGCATGAATTAATTAATTAATGTTTATCCTTTTCAAATACTTTTCAACACAAATACTCCTAAGAACTTTCATGGGTTTCTTTACTTTATATTCTTTGCATGAAAGTGAAAGTGAAAGTGAAATTGAAGTCACTCAGTTGTGTCCTACTCTTTGTGACCCTGTAGACTGCAGCCCACCACACTTCTCCATCCATGGGATTCTCCAGGCAAGAATACCAGAGTGGGTTGCCATTTCTTTCTCCAGGGCATCTTCCCGACCCAGGGATCGAACCCAGTTCTCCCACATTGCAGGCAGACACTTTAACCTCTGAGCCACCAGGGTGAATACCTCTAGCTAAAGTGCTGTGCCTATCATATGATACCCACCACCTTCCACATACATACATCACACACAATACCATTGTTTCCTGAGTGTAATCTATTGGAAAGGGGATACAATGTAGTAGGAAAGGAAAAGAACCCTGGAGTTAGGGACCCCACACATGAATGCAGCTGTAAAAGCCTCCACAAGATAGATGTCATTAAGAAGGAAGGCATGAATGTTGACACTGGCAAACATCACCTATTACCTGTACAGACCCTGGTCTGGTTCAATCTGTAATAGGTTTTTTAATATTGTGTTTTCATTTAGAGCAGGTGTCAGCCAGCTACAGCCTGCAAGTCAAATCTGGCCCACTGCCTGTTTTGCTAAATAAAATTTTATCGACTGCAGCCACCCCATTTCATTTCTGTATTGTCTAGGGCTGCTTTTTGCTACAAGGGCAGAGTTGAGTTGTTGCAACACTACCATACAGCTCACCACGTCCACAAATGTTTACTATCCGACTTTTCAAAGAAGAGCCTGCTAACTCCTGGCTTGGAGGAATGACCCTGCACATGTAGAAAATTATTTTTTCTTTAACCTCTATGGCAAACTATGCCTAATCCTTTCCTCTTGGCCAAAAGACAGTCTGAAGAGAGAGAAGAGTTTGCTCCGTTTCTTCCTTCCCCTCTATTGTCTGGTGGTCTTAATCTTATGCTCCTGACCTTTAAGTAGTCAGCTTCTAAATCACAGTATGATATGCTTGTTCCTCACTGTTCTTAAAAAATGACAATATCAATATGAATGGCAAAGTGTGTCCTTATGAAAAGGCGAGACATCCTCTGATCATTAGGTAATCATTTCACAACTTTGAGCTTCCCAAGTGGTGCTAGTGATAAAGAACCCGCTTGCCATTGCAGGAGACATAAGAACCACGAGTTCAATCCCTGGGTTGGGAAGATCCCCTAGAGAAGGGAATGGCTACCCACTCCAGTATTCTTGCCTGGAGAATCCCATGGACAGAGGAGCCTGCCTGGCTATATATAGTCCATAGGGTCATAAAGACTTGGACACGACTGAAGCGACTGAGCACGCATACAATCTGGGGCCCTTTCAGAGCCACAGAAGAGAGGTGAAACTTTCTCTTTCCTGATTCTGATACACATCTTCTTACTCTGAGATCTAAAATTCATACTCATGACCATAAACTTTCCTCATGCAGTTGGCTAGTATGAAGACTGACAAATATAGTGTGCTATTTGCCATAAAGTTAGCAAGTAATGAAATTCCATTGGATATATTCTTGCTTGAAATTTTGCTTCCTAGATTAGTGCCTCATGGTGTGGTTTGCTGGACTGATCATGTCTTGCACACTTTCTTGGATATTTAATGATAAATAATAGGCCAGTAAGAAGTGTTCAAGCATTCAGTTTGATAGCTTCAGAATGACTTGCTACTATATGCAGTGGGATTATAAAAATGGTTTCAGGGTTTGCTTTAGTTTATCAAAAGTTGTAAACTTTCCTTGAAACACTGTGGGATTTTAATTGTTTATAAAGGCTATATAAATGAATGATTCTATGAAAGGTGATTTGATATTTTCCTGTTCCCATGCACGTAACAATTTTACTTATACATATATGCACAAAGATAAGTGGGGAGGTGGGGAGGGGACTACAGAATTCTCAGAAGTGCCGCATCCCACTTTATGACCCCTGAAGTAATGACTCTAGGAGAGGTCCATGCAGGAGCCTGTTATTGACTGTGAAGACATTCTGTATCAGTTGACTGTGAACTGAAGTGTCATTTCCCCTCTCATCCTGGCACCTGGATAATATTTAATTTGCACCTTTGATTTGATTGATACATCTCAGCAGCAGGACATTTAGACATTTATGTCGTAAAACCAAAATGAAATATTTTATGTCACTGAGCATGGCCCTGCAAGGTACAGTAGTTAAAATCAAATGAAGTTAGCATCAATTTTACAGGTGTTTAAAAAGCAGACACACAGGAACACACGTGCACACATACACAGAAACCTGACATAGACATATCCTCATCTTTTTGTTTCAGAGTGACATTTAGTAAAAGCATAAAGTTTACCTAAAGAAGCTGAGGTGGCAGCTTTAAATGCAATAAACAGGGACCTACTTATATATGCAAAACAGGCACTCACAGGTGCAAGAAAGGTAATTGCTGGTGCAAAATATGCCATTACCTGTTTTACATGCACAACTGCCTGATTTGTCAGGGCAACTAGCTGACTTTGTCTTCCTCTGCATAATTTTTATGCACAAATTAGTTACTTGGCAAAATTTGGCACCCATATTTCTCTATTCTAGGACCTGAAATATATGAGGTATAGGAGACAATAGAAGTTTGACAATCACTCAGTAAAATGCATTTTTTGCCTCTTTCTATTTGTGAAAACTAAAAGACAAGAAAGCTCTTCTGGAATTTTATTTTTCTTCCCCTGATACAAGTTTTTGATTTTTTTTTTTTTTTTTAGTACAGTGTGTTTCTTTAGTGCTTTAAAATCTGCTGAAACCATGCGGCAACTTGTATGCCTATTAGTTTAACTGAAGGCCCATCACAGCAGTGTATTATGCCTTATCTTGGGAATAATTAAGACATGACATCCCCACAAAGCAGTTTTTAAGTGGGCAAAACATATTTAATGGCAGCGTTTGTGGCACCCAGAATGGAAATACAGGGAAAACTGCAGGGAATATGTACTTACCCTAACACCAAATAGGTTCCTTATAATTCGCATATACTCATGGGGATACAGTATCCCTTGCATACATTTTAAGTGTTTCTAATGAAATGTTTATCATGTATGGCAGCATAAGCAGAAGAGTGTAATTTGTGGCCAGTTAAAGGGCACCATTAACAACAACAATTGTTGTTATTATTAATGTTGTTGTTATTAACTATGTGCAAATTTAATATGCACATAATTATTGATCTCTTTAGTAAAAAAACTTATGAAAATATTCATATTTAGGCAAGTTGCTAAAATATCCTGGGAATCAGGCATCAACTGTTTTGCAATTGATGGATTTAGACAGGTCAGGCAATGTCAGTCTAACAGCATCTAATCAATATAGATGAATGTGTCAAAAAGGTGGTTTGAGAAATACCTTTATAATGTGTTTTAAAAGATCAGCTTCAGTATCCTGTTTCCTTTCTTAATATGATATACATATATTTCTAAAGTAAGAGTGTTTTTTATTACTTCTATTTAATACTTACAGTAGCTCAAATTAAAAAAAAAGCATTTGTCCAATTCAGCCATTCTGCTTCCAATATCATGTGATGTATAAAAATCATATTGTCAAAGTTGGTACAAAATTTTTATGTCACTCCTAAATTGTTTTTCAACATTAAAATTTGGGAACAGACCCTATTTCAGGCTACTGAGAGTTCCATTTAATATAATTACCTGATTTCTTACAGGACATTTAGTTCAGTCAAATGTGACTTAGTTTAGTCGCATTTCTTGTGACTGACAGTTATCCATAGCTTTGTCACATGTCAGTAACTAGATTTCTTACAGCAGAGTGAGGCTGAACTTTCTCTAGTCAACTAGCAAAAGAAGTTTCGTATTAGACCTGAATTTCTACTTTTAAGAGTCATTAATGTAAGGGATCAGAATCAGTACTTGTTCTTGGGAGGCATTTAGATGAGATGGCATGGTTGTGTTTCTAAGATTTGCACAATAAATTGTATAAAATATTATCGAAGACTTTGTTGCTGGTAATATTTAATGAGCTTTTTTTTTAAAGAGCAGGCTACAGGTGCGGTATAGGATATAAATTTAATTCTGAGTGAAATAGTTTAATTAGCTTAATTCTGTTTTGTTGTCTCTTGTGAAACCTTGTGAGGGCAGAAATTTGAACTTGTTTCTTTGGTTCTAATAACTAGCAGAGACAATAATGTTCTTCCAAAGGGACTAATGCATGGATGAATGTATGTAAAATAATATAGGAAGGAAGAGAAGTGCTCAGTCGAAAATTTTGGCCAATACTCTTTCAGCTTTATATAGGAATATTTTTCAGTGTGAATAATGATCTAAATGGGATGTTTTTTTGAAAAATATGAGATACCAAATGTACTGTGCAATGTCTATTTTGAGAACAATTACTGTTTCAAATATAAAAAAGGTACACCTCAACATGTCACTGTCAAGTACAAAGGATTCAGAAGGCATCCTTTTTAATCATTTTTATTGATTAACCACTGTGCAAGTTAAAATAAGTTATCAATGGCCCATGGCCAGTAAAACAGTAAGCTATTTCTTGATATTCCAAATTAATTATTCTGACCATTACCAAGAGACATTCATGGACATTTAAGAACAATTAAATATTTTAGAGTTACTCAATTTAGGCAAGTGTGAACAGAAAAATATGCCATCAACTTTGATAGTTGAGAAAAGACAAAATAAAATGTAACATTATTATAACTGATATGCTTATATTTTTGCTGAAATATGTATTTTCTTTCAGAAAATTTTGTTCTTTCTCAATGAAGGCAATTCTTTATATGTACAAATCAGTATTATTTAATTTTTACAGCACTGTGTGATACTTCATAGAGAAAATTTGCAAATCAAAGAGAATGCTCTTTTTGGAGCTGTGTGCCCTAATTTTTTATTTGGAACATGTGAACATCCTATATATATGATTTTATACAAAATATATATCTGGTATAGAACATAATGCATCTATTTTATTATATGAAAAGGCAATAGGAGATGACAGGGGAATAATAATAGCATTGAAAATTAGAAGCAAGACCCTTTACAAAACAAGAATTGATTCCGAGGGGGATCAACACGTTTGCCTATAAAAATTATACCTTACTTTGGAAAATATAATGAAAGTACTGAAATCTAGAAATCATTCATAGAAAACGAACACTTAAGAATGAAACTTAGAGAAAGTGGTGTAAAGTTTTTTTGAAAATATGAGCCAATAAAACTAAAAGAACTAGCTCCAAACATATATACTTTTTGTTAGGACTAGGTTGCTTTCTGCTCTGTTCTTCCTTTCTTTACTTTTTTTGTTAGTTTTTTGCAAATGATTCTCTCCAGTTGTTCGTTTGTTTCAAATATTTATTTGCCTATGACAGGTCTTAGTAGCAGCATGTGGGATCTTTCAGGTGCAGCATGTGAAAGCTTAGCTGTTGCATGTGAGATCTAGTTCCCAGACCAGGGATTGAACACAAGCCGCCTGCACTGGGAGCACGAAGTCTCAGCCACTGAACCACCAGGGAAGTCCCCCTTGCTCCACTCTTGACATCCCTTCCAGAGCTCACTCAGCGTCAGGCCTCCCTCTTGCCTGTTCTCAGACTGAAACTCCTGTGTTGTTCATGCTTTGAAGGTTGTGAAATATCATGTCCCACTTACTACATCTTTGAGTAAGAAATCGGTATTAGTGAGGAAATAGCCTAACCAGGGAGAAGTCTCCAGAAGGAGAGAAAGGAAATTTGCAAGGAGGAAGAAAGACCAGTCATAAAAACAAAAAACAACACAGAGACCCATGAGCTTCAGGTTTATACTCATGTATCTCTCATCTTGTCTCCATTGATTGGATATATTTTCCTGGGCATGTAATAATTTATTTTAAATTAGAGCTAAGGACAACCAGAGAAATTCTTTTCTAGCTACTAGATGGACATAATCTAAAGAAAGTGCAATCCATGATAGTTTATATTTATTATTAATATTCAGAGAAAATAAGAATGAGCTGTTACTGCAGTCAGCATCAACCTGATGGTGTATTACATAGTACCCTGTTATCTGGAAAAGCAGTTTTAATCTTAGAAACTACCCTGGACTCCCTCCTTTTACGACTATCACCTTGTACAATTCCTCCCCTGGACTTAGTTTTCTCAACTGAGCTAAATTTCTTAAAAGAGTCTGAAAACTCTGCCTTGCTTAGACTTCTCCTCAAAGTATGCAGCTCAGCATCTCAGTAAACACTTGCTGAAATAAAATAACTGTACTTTATCAATAACCATTTGTTGAACATCTGTTATGGAGAAGTCAGTGTGTGCTAGGTCCTCAGGAAGAGGAGCAGAATAACATTTAAGTGTTTAAAGTCTGATTGAGTTGGAGTTGGCAAGTGTATGTCAAATAAAGAAATAATATCAGAAGACAGCATCATCTGCTGAATGCCACATGGGATTGTTAGAAGGTACAGAAGCTACCCAGAGTCAGTCTTCCCTCAGGATTGGGAAGTGTAAAGAAAGAACAGGTATCTTATGAAAAGCGAAAGTGAAGATCGCTCAGTATGTCCGACTCTTTGCAACCCCATGGACTATACAGTCCATGGAATTCTCCAGGCCAGAATACTGGAGTGGGTAGCCTTTCCCTTCTCTAGGGCATCTTCTCAACCCAGGGATAGAACTCAGGTCTTCCACATTGCAGGCAGATTCTTTACCAGCTGAGCTACAAGGGGAGCCCAAGAATACTAGAGTGGGTAGCCTATCCTTTCCCCAGCAGATCTTCTTGACCCAGGCATTGAACCAGGGTCTCCTGCATTGCAGGCAGATTCTTTACCAACTGAACTATGAGCAAAGCCCGCAGAGATCTTATATCTTATATCTGTCTGATATTACTCCTGAAGAGGGAAACTGGATCCCCATACCTGCTGTGCAGACCTTTGAGTGGGACTCAAAGCCATCTGGGTCTGTTTACCTCCTAGCTTTTTAAATACCAACAGCATTCAAAAATAGGTCCTGCAGATCTTGTGAGCTATGAAGTATTTGAGACTTCCTGTTTTTCTAATTGAAAGATTCAGTAGAGTGTTTTCAATTCTATCACTTCTGTAGTGGTCTACACCACTACAGTATGGTTCTGTATTTCCTATTATAGTTGCACAGGCAACTCTATGCTATAATTCTAATGGCCGAGAGTGAAGAGGAACTAAAAAACCTCTTGATAAGGGTGAAAAAGAAGAGTGAAAAATCTGGCTTAAAACTCCACTTTCAAAAAACAAAAATCATGGCATCTGGTCCCATCACTTCAGGGCAAATAAAAGGGGGAAAAGTGGAAATAGTAACAGATTTTTATTTTCTTTGGCTGGAAAATCACTGTGGATGCTGATTGCATCCATGAAATTAAAAGATGCCTGCTTCTTGAAAGAAAAGCGATGACAAACCAAGACAGCATATTAGAAACCAGAGATATCATTTTGCTGACAAAGGTCCATATAGCCAAAGCTATGGTTTTTCCAATAGTCATGTATGTATGTGAGAGTTGGACTATAAAGAAGGCTAAGAGCTGAAGAATTGATGCTTTTGAATTGTGATAATGGAGAAGACTCTTGAGAGTCCCTTGGACTGCAAGGAGATCAAACCAGTCAATCCTAAAGGAAATCAACCTTGAATATCCATTGGAAGGACTGATGCTGAAGCAGAAGTTCTAATACTTTGGCCACCTGATGCGAAGAGCTGACTCACTGGAAAAGATCCCAATTCTGGGAGATTTAAGGCAAAAGGAGAAGGGGGTGGTAGAAGGTGAGATGGTTACACAGCATCACTAACTCAATGGATGTGGATCTGAGCAAACTCTGTGAGACAGTGAAGGGCAGAGAAGCCTGGCGTGCTGCAGTTCACAGGGTTGCAAAGAGTCAGACACAACTTAGAGACTGAACAATAATAACATCACCACTACAGTATACTTCTGTGCTTCCTACTGTGTAGCACAGGCTACTCAATGTTATGTGGCAGCCTGGATGGGAGGGAAGTTTGGGGGAGTATTGATACAAGTGTATGTAGGGTTGAGGCCTTTTGCTGTCTACTTGAAACTACCATAACACTGTTAATCTGTTATACTCCAATACAAAAAGTTAAAAAAAAAAAAAAAGAAAGAAACCACTTTTACCCATGCTGTGTTGAAGTGCAAGCAGCTTGTGCCCAAAGAGCATGGAGGGTTGTTATCACACAGGACACCCTGCCTGGACAGAACTAGAAATGAGGAATCCTACCAGGGTGGGGCAGTTACTTCTGCTAGAATTGTGATCAAAGGAGGGATGGAATCTAGAGAGTAGAGTAGCAGGTAGCAGTAATCCAGTTGGTCCTGGAGAATTGGTTCAGATGGTAAAGCATCTGTCTACAATGTGAGAGACCTGGGTTCAATCCCTGGGTTGGGAAGATTCTCTAGAGAAGGAAACGGCAACCCACTCCAGTACTCTTGCCTTGAAAATCCCATGGACGGAGGAGCTCGGTGCAGGCTACTATCCATGGGGTCGCAAAGAGTCGGGCACGACTGAGAGACTTCACTAACTCCTCAGAGACTTCCCTGGTGGCTCAGATGATACAGCGTCTACCTACAATGCGGGAGACCCGGGTTCAAACCCTGGGTCATGAAGATCTCCTGGAGAAGAAAATGACAACCCACTCCAGTATTCTTGCCTGGAAAATCCCATGGATGGAGGAGCCTGGTAGGCTACAGTCCATGGGGTTACAAAGAGTCAGACATGACTGAGCGACTTCACTTTCTTTCTTTCCTTAACTCCTCAGAGCTGAAAGAAGACTGGATACCTATTAATAACAGCTCAGTTTTTATAAACTTTTAATTAATTTGGCTAATATTCATTCGGTCCCATCACTTCATGGGAAATAGATGGGGAAACAGTGGAAACAGTGTCAGACTTTATTTTGGGGGGCTCCAAAATCACTGCAGATGGTGATTGCAGCCATGAAATTAAAAGACGCTTACTCCTTGGAAGAAAAGTTATGACCAACCTGGATAGCATATTCAAAAGCAGAGAGATTACTTTGCTGACTAAGGTCTGTCTAGTCAAGGCTATGGTTTTTCCAGTGGTCATGTATGGATGTGAGAGTTGGACTGTGAAGAAGGCTGAGTGCCGAAGAATTGATGCTTTTGCACTGTGGTGTTGGAGAAGACTCTTGAGAGTCCCTTGGACTGCAAGGAGATCCAGCCAGTCCATTCTGAAGGAGATCAGCCCTGGGATTTCTTTGGAAGGAATGATGCTAAAGCTGAAACTCCAGTACTTTGGCCACCTCATGCGCAGGGTTGACTCATTGGAAAAGACTCTGATGCTGGGAGGGATTGGGGGCAGGAGGAGAAGGGGACGACAGAGGATGAGATGGCTGGATGGCATCACTGACTCGATGGACATGAGTCTGAGTGAACTCCGGGAGTTGGTGATGGACAGGGAGGCCTGGTGTGCTGTGATTCATGGGGTTGCAAAGAGTCTGACATGACTGAGCGACTGAACTGAACTGAATATTCATTCATCCAATCAATATCAAGTGATCCTTCTGTGGATCTAAGAATGGAAAAATATAAAGTATATCATGTGCTTCAATAGAAATTAATAAGTACAGTGAATATAGAAATAAAGGAGTGCATATTTTCTCCTTGGGGAGGGGGCCAATGGAGGGCCCACATAGGAAGTAACCTTTGAGCTAGATCTTAAAGGATGATGAGTGTTCACTGGAGGAAAATGCACATTTCAGAGTAGTGAGTTAAAGCTGAATTATTTCATGTTGCGCTGAAACATGGACTTCACTCTCAGTTCAGTTCAGTTCAGTCGCTTAGTCTGTTAGGACCAAACTGAAGCCAGGACAGGCTCTAAGGGGCAGGCTAGGCCTGAGGTTTAGTCTCTAGGAAAGCTGAGGCACTGGGAACTCCTGCAGGCAGTGTAGCTTGACCAATCAGAAAAAATCCCCGTAGCCCCCCACCCGTGCCAGACCTGAGCCAATTCAGATAGGGATGCGAGGTTTAACCACGGTTTAACCAATCAGCTATGCTGTTACAGGAACAAAGAACTGTCTGTATAAAAAGTAAATGTGATTCAGAGCTCGGGGCTCTGGCCTTATTCCACTGTGTGGGATGTAGCCAGGGCCCTGGCTCGAGCTAGTAATAAACCCCTTTATGCTTTTGCATTGCTGTGGACGTCTTATTCTCTCAGTTTTGGTGACTCGGACTCTGGGCATAACAAGTCATGTCCGACTCTGTGACCACATGAATCACAACGTGCCAGGCCTCCCTGTCCATCACCAACTCCCGGAGTTCACTCAGACTCGCGTTCATTGAGTCCGTGATGCCATCCAGCCATCTCATCCTCTGTCATCCCCTTCTCCTCCTGCCCCCAATCCCTCCCAGCATCAGAGTCTTTTCCAATGAGTCAACTCTTCACATGAGGTGGCCAAAGTATTGGAGTTTCAGCTTTAGCATCATTCCTTCCAAAGAAATCCCAGGGCTGATCTCCTTCAGAATGGACTGGTTGGATCTCCTTGCAGTCCAAGGGACTCTCAAGAGTCTTCTTCAACACCACAGTTCAAAAGCATCAATTCTTCAGTGCTCAGCTTTCTTCACAGTCCAACTCTCACATCCATACATGACCACTGGAAAAACCATAGCCTTGACTAGATGGACCTTTGTTGGTAAAGTAATGTCTCTGCTTTTGAATATGCTATCTAGGTTGGTCATAACTTTTCTTCCAAAGAGTAAGGCTGCAGTCACCATCTGCAGTGATTTTGGAGCCCCCCAAAATAAAGTCTGACACTGTTTCCATTGTTTCCCCATCTATTTCCCATGAAGTGATGGGATGAGATACCATGATCTTCGTTTTCTGAATGTTGAGCTTTAAGCCAATTTTTTCACTCTCCACTTCCACTTTCATCAAGAGGCTTTTTAGTTCCTCTTCACTTTCTGCCATAAGGGTGGTGTCATACTGGTTACTAATTGTGCAATTTAGTAAGGGTTTTTTAAGCAAAAGTAAAACATATAAAATTATGCTTTGGGGCCTTTAATGTTGCTAAATTTACCCTTATTTGCTAGGTAATGTGCTAGAAAAATCAGCCTAAAAAATCAGAGTTCAAGAGAAACTATGCTGAGATACCAAATAAGGGACCAATCTGGTTGAGGAAATATACTTTATTGAAACAGATGTAAATGAGGAATAAACTAGGGTTAGAAGTTATATTTTGGCCCTGTGGCCTCATTTCTAGTCTTTGCATAGATTTATACTTTTACAGTGATGGTCTTACAATGGGAACTTAATAAACATTTGATAAGATATTAGTAATTGGTAACAAAAATAAAGATAATGAAAATGATGATAATATTGCTATTGCATATACTATTATTTTAGAATCTCTTTTTAATTCCTTCCCATTTAAAGATGATGGCTCAGTTTTGTGATGGATCAGCTGTCCTTAGATGAGTGAATTAACAGGCCTTTCTTAGGATCCAAATCCACTCAACTCATTTAAACCCCTTCAGATACAAGTAGCCTTGGGAAAACCTAAACTTTGAGCTAATTGGGTTGTATTGTATATAAGTAATTCAGATGAGGTATTGAAAACAAGATTTTAGAGTTTGCAGAGGATACTAAAACTGGAGGCTGAGCAAATAATGAGGAACAAAACAATCAGACTCAAAAGGATTTGGATTGTATAAGTAATTGGATCAGCAGATGGCAAACGCAGTTCAGTACAGGAAAATGTAAAATCGACTTGAAGCGAGAGAAACAAACTAGAGAATGTGTGCTAAATGGAACAATCATCCAGAATGCTGACCAGGAAATGGAAAGGAGGGGCTATTACAAAACATAAATCATGGCAACTCTTAGCTTATGGCTAATTCTCTTCTTTTAAGAATTCTATCAGAATGAATTTGCAAGCATATTATCTAGAGTGGGAACTTACTGTACCCTATGGGAACTAGCAGTATGCTTCAAATTTCATTTCACCACTCTGTTTTGTGGAGGTATCTTTCAAAAATTCTCAAGGTGTTGCTTTTAGAATGCAGATTTTTCTCCTTTTTGTTTAGGCTTATGCTCATTATTCTATAATTACGCTTCTCAGACATTGCTAGAAAGATTCAGGACAATGTTTTCAGGATATTTTACTAATTACCCTATATTTCACTATGTCAGAAAATCCCCAGGAGGATCCATGTAAGGGTATCATACTCCCCATTTGCCCCATTCCCTGAATGTACACTTGGCAGGGGTAGGAGATGGTTTAGTGAAGTACAATTACAAGCAGTGCATTTAAAACTCTGTGTGTGTGTGTGTGTGTGTGTGTGTGTGTGTGTGTGTGTGTGTGTGTATTACCTGGGCAGCTAGTTTAGAAGTGGAAATAAGAAACCTTCACCAGAGGCTGACACGGCCCAATTGAGAAGGGGTCTGGCAATTGGAATCTTTAAGGAGCACCCTTGATGATGCTGACATAGGTTATCTTTGGGAGGCATTTTGAAAAACAGTGGATAGCTAAAAATAATAATAACAAAAGGAAGAAACACCAATCCTAGTCCCTCTTCATTTAACTAAATTATTAACTTGTTGACAGTTACACTGCAAAGGCCTCAAGTTCTTTATCTGGAGATGATTATGTGTCCAGTATACCTGGCAGAGGAGCAAATGATATATCTGAAATCTTCTTGCATACAAATATAAACCTAAGGTAAATGCTTGCCAAATGTAGTGTGTACTATTGTGATCCCACAATAACATGCTTTTCAATGGATCATTGAGGGAGCCATCTATACTCAGCCGGAGTTAGATTTTCCTTTTTATCTACTGCCACAGGAATTCTCACCCACAGTTGATCTCTGCAACCAAATAGGTACTGAAAGTAGTAGGTATTTTCCTTTGTGTACTTTTTAGAAGTGTTAACAGAAGGTCACTAACTGTGTCCCTGTGGTTTTGTTACTCCCAGGGAGCAACCTTTTGAATAGCAGTCTTCAGCGTTTAGATTCAGTTGTATACCCTATGGTCACTGATACTCAACTCCAGCTTTTGTTGTTGAGAATGAAAATGACTTCCACTGGCCTGACAAGCACATGGTAATCATCCTTTCATCGTCTACTACTGAGGTCTATTTCTCATCTGCAGAAAGTAAAACTGAACTCTGTTTACAAACCATACTGACTGCACTGAGCAAAGTATCCCATGAAATCAACTGATCTTGAGAACATGTAAAAATTTCCATAGTTCTTTACTGATTGAAATTCTGTTTTGTCCAGGCAGTCTGATCTAGACTATGTCAGTTGGCTGCATTAAACAATGATAAACCCTCAAACGATATGAATCAGATAAAGGCATCTAGAGACACAGTGCTCTGGGATGAAATTTGCCACAAACACACGAAAGAGTGTATGCACAGCTTCCTCAGTGCTGGTCTTGGTTCCATAAGCCTCTTTGGAACAGTCTGAGAATGCAGCTACCATGTAATTAGCTGAGCAATAAGTTAGGTGTTTAAAAATATTTTTTCAGGTGCTTTTTTGTATTCATGAAAGATTCTCAACACCAAAAATCAATCTCAATCAAAGCGGCAACTGAGTTTATCATAAATTAACATGAAAAGGTTTTCTACTGAGTAGATGGTTAATTACTATCTAATTTGAATAATTTTGCATATTAATGAGAAATGAATGAAAATCATTTTTAGATTTTTAACTTCAGCTGAGAAACCCATGGAGATAATGGATCCTTTTAAAGAGGCATGTGATCTCTGTTACTAAAGGAGATACCAATTTTTTTTTAAATTTGCTGACTTGTTTTAAGTTGATTAATGGATTAGTGTTTTGCCATTAATAAACTATATCCAAATGAAAGACAACTTCATTATTTGACTCTGTAGCCCCTAGCTGCCTGCCAGGTAAGAAAAATGGAAAATAGATGAAGAGTTTGCTAAGGAAAAATATAACCTTGCACAGTCCTTCAAAAAGCCTGGATGCATTTATATGCTTCTGATTATAAGTGAATTTTTATAACTTTTAATTTTTATGCCACATGAAGTTCTGTGGATATTGTTTACAAGTGATATTTAGATGTAGATTATACATACTGAGCTAAAGGAGGCTACCTCTTTAAACTATTACTATATTCTCCAATTTGAAACAGTGACTGACAATTGCCTCAGGCCTCAGAAATTACAGCCAGCTAGAAGTTGAAAGTCACTTCTATAAAGTACTCTTGAAACCTTTTTAAGCATTGCAAAAATAATAATATTTCTTATATTTTTATACCTATTTAGGAAAAAACAATTTAAAGAACAATTGCTTACCTCCTTCCAGGTTTCTTTTGCCTTAATTTTTGTTTCCTACTCAAATCTTCCTTATTTGATGACCAAATTTGATTAGCTCTCCTACCTTTTTTGATAGGATCTGACATTATCCAATAATTGAATTAATTCAATTGACTCTAGCCTATAGTTATTGCAGACTAAGACAGAGTAGTCATGATGACTGAAATTGGATGTTTTTCCATAGTTTTGAAACCAAAAATTTCATCCAAGATGGGTTGTATTACAAACAGCATTTCTATGCTGTCCACATTCAACTGTAAGGAACTGGTGACTTTGCTCACATCATTATTGCATCAACACAACATTGCTTTTGAAAGGCCTTAGATGTATAGGAATGTTCTTGCAGGTAAGTTACTTGGCACTGTATTTTATCAAGGAGATTCAGATTGGACTGACTCATGGAATTTCAATTGGGCACGTAGGCCTACGAGTATGACTAGAGATGTTCAAGAGATGTCTTTGGATTATTTAATTCAACAGAAAAGGAGAAAGTAGGAAGAGTTTTCTCTCTGGGTCTAGAGAACACATCTTTTACATTACAAAAAAGTCCAAAAACATGAGATCGGTCATAGCTGAAAAAGAAACTGCTTTCATGGACGCACAGACTTCCAGACTTGCTCCATTCTCTCTCCACCTACTTCCATGGTCAGGACCTTCTTGGCCAGGAAGTGAAGAGGATTTTACCAATTCATTGGTGATAGACTCTAAAAGTGGCATTGACAATATATCTGAAGAAAAGTCTGGAAAAGAGGCAAGCCATTTAAAAAAGAACTGAAAACCTTGATGTTTCCAATTGAGCCATATGCCAGGGTAACTCTCAGGATAAGAAATGAACTATATTTTATATGCACAAAGTAGGATTTTTTAACAAAAATATGAAATCAAGAGTGGCATTAGCATGAGCTGTCCACTCCCCCTCTCCTCCTTCTGGTTTCTTCCAGTCTCTTTTGCCAAAGAACTGAGAATGAATTTTTGAGAGCCAAAGATATGGAAAGGAAGACAAAATAAAGCTGGGAGAATTTTGGCGGAATACATGCTTAACATACTGCACCATTTCTTTAATATATTTAAATAGTCCTGTGTCATCAGTTGGTGGCTTTCCTTTTCGACAATTTGCGATATATTTTGTTTTTCCTTAATTAAGCTTCACATGCTGGAATTAATTACTGCTGGGTAGTTGAAATCTGGTGGTCTAATTTTGAACTTCAGTTAATAGAGCTCAAAGTCTACATTCACCTCTGAAATTACCAAACTTACCAAATTACATTTGTTTACTTGTATCTTCCAGATCATGAATATAAAGGGCAGCTGCCTGGTATGATTATAAAATTACTTTTCATATGTCACTCATGAGTCCATCTCACTACTTATAGGAAAACTTTGTCATGTGTAAGATCTCTATATTATACAATTGAATGTAAAACATAAACTGTACCCTCATACTTCCAAAACATTCAAAATCTACCCTTTTTCTAACCATTAAAATATAGCTATATCAAAATTCTATTTGTCAAAAGGGTAATGTAAAAATAGTGTGAGGATAGGAAACTTTCAGTATGCCAATTTGGAATAGTTCCGAGATATCTAGTTATCATTATCCAAAATTAATGTTCATGGATTCCAAAAATTTTAATAATGAATTGGTTCAAGGCAGGACACCAGCCAAAAGTCCACCGTATGCATCTAGAATGCCTCAATTTTTAGGTAGTAAAATGCACACTTATATACAGATATGTAATACATTGTTTCCACAGGCATCGTGAGGCAAATAGGCAGGTGTTATTATCTTTGTTTCAAATATTAATATATTAAGACAGCAATATTTGAAATTACCCTATGAATAATTGGGCTTCACTTTGGATTATCTGAATCCGTAGTTTGAGCTACTTCCATTTTATATCCATCATAAAATTAGAAAAGGAAATATTGGAGGCAAGAGAGTGGAGGCTGATAAAGTGAAAGGAGTGGAACCTGTATTAACACCTCTTTATTCTCTTCTCTACACATCATTTCTCATAGTTCAACCAGTTCTCTTCTACATCCATTAGCACTTTCTTTCTCTAATGTATCTAGGTAGCTGGATTACTAATCAAAATTAGGGCATAAATGACCCCAACTTAATTTTAGTGAATAATACATATATCTCTAATTAGGACCTAAAGATTCTCCAACTAGCTGAATGTACTTGAGAGATTTGAGAAACATTGTGCTTCATGTTCTCCTCATTTATTTAGCTTCCTAAAACAATACTTTTCATACATGAGTTCATTTGATCTTTACAATAGCAGGTACAATGAAGCAGGTACCAGGAGGACCCTTATTTTACAATGAGGAAACAGACTCAGAGAACTCAAGTGACTTCTCCAAGTGATGGAGCTAAGATTTGAACTTGCATACATTCAGCTTCAAAACTAGAGAATCACTTCCCACTTTGGCAAAAAGCCCTATCCTACCCAGGTCTGAGCTTTTTCAGATATGAGCTGTGCCATCTCGGTCAAGAGACAATTAGCTGAGTGTCAGTTTCCTCTTACTTGTTATTTAAGAATGGTGACCTGGTGGCTCAGACGGTAAAGTGTCTGTCTACAATGCGGGAGACCCGGGTTCGATCCCTGGGTCGGGAAGATCCGCTGGAGAAGGAAATGGCAATCCACTCCAGTACTATTGCCTGGAAAATCCCATGAACAGGGGAGTCTGGTAGGCTACAGTTCATGGGGTCACAAAGAGTCGGACATGACTGAGCAACTTCACTTCACTTCACTTCAAGAATGGTGAGCAAAGTTTTTGTTTTCATATTTTTATACATTAAATAATATCATAAATGCAAAAATTTTTGGTACAGTGCTTTATTACTATCAGCACTGGGCTAAGAAGGATGGGTCAATGCAGTGAATATTCAGGATTTATAGGCAACATGGTGGAGAAGGAAATGGCAACCCACTCCAGTATTCTTGCCTAGAGAATTCCACGGACAGAGAAGCCTGGTGGGCTGCTGTCCATAGGGTCGCACAAAATCGGACACGACTGAAGCGACTTAGCATGCACATGCATTGGAGAAGGAAATGGCAACCCACTCCAGTATTCTTGCCTGAAGAATTCCCGGAACAGAGGAGCCTGGTGGACTGCCGTCCATGGGGTTGCACAGAGTAGGACACGACTGAAGCGACTTAGCAGCAGCAGCAGCAGCAGCATAGGCAACATGGTGTTAAAATTGGGTTCTTAACAGGACTATGGAGAAGGAAATGGCACCCCACTCCAGTACTCTTGCCTAGAGAATCCCATGGATGGAGGAGCCTGGTAGGCTACAGTCCATGGGGTCGCTAAGAGTCAGACACGACTGAGCGACTTCACTTTAACTTTTCACTTTCACACATTGGAGAAGGAAATGGCAACCCACTCCACTATTCTTGCCTGGAGAATCCCATGGATGGAGGAGCCTGGTGGGCTGTAGTCCATGGGATCTCGAAGAGTCAGACAAGACCGAGCGGCTTCCCTTTCACTTTTCACTTTCATGCATTGGAGAAGGAAATGGCAACCCACTCCAGTGTTCTTGCCTGGAGAATCCCAGGGACAGAAGAGCCTGTTGGGCTGCCGTCTCTGGGGTCGCACAGAGTCAGACACGACTGACGTGGCTTAGCAGCAGCAGCAGCAGCAACAGGACTATGACTCTTTGAGGGGTGGTCTTAAGATTGAAACCTTGCTGTAGAAATATTTCCCCATCTAATGGAGATCTTATTGGTGATTTGAGTCATTAATGCAGCTTTAACTTCCAGTGACAAATAGAGCTTACTACAGATAACTGTACAGTGACGCTTCAGAGACCAGCAATTACTTTTGTTCCTCAGAATGTTTAGTCATCACTGCTCCATTTTCCATCTTGGAAAAGAAGTGAAGTTGGGTACAGCGAAAATCTTTTCAGCTGCATTCTTTTTTTTTTTTTCTACATATAATTTTTACCATCCCACTAAGCATATATATATTTTTTCTTACTTCTTTTCTTTATTTTTTAGTCCATTGAGTGGGTTTCTTTAAATATATATAGTAGATGTTATAGAAGCTTGTCATCTTAAAGCAAAAACTCTACATGATACAAGACCTCATCTTCAGAAACAAAATAATGAAATTATTACTTTAGAGTTGTTAGGTTATAAATGTTTTCATACCTACAAAGTGTTTTTAGATGTATATAGAATCACGTGTGGTGATAAACTATAAAGCTTGATGATAACCAGAATTTATGTTAATGTAGTTTACTTAGTTTTTAATATTTTTCAACTGGAACATATATCTAGTGTTTTTGGTTTTGAGCTGATTGTTCCTGTTTGGAGATAGAACTTTTAAAGAAATGTAATTTTACTTTGCTATTTCTAATTTCGCCTTTTTAATTTAAATATGTATTATATGCAGTTCATTTTATAGTGCAGTTACTTGTCAGTGAGACATCAATACTTCTGTAAGCTTGTACCTTTTTTGTGTGAAGATCTGGAAATCAAAATAATCAACAGTAAACACCACAACTACAGCTGCAGTTTTAAATATTTTATAATCCAATCAAATTGTTTGAGTAGTAATGCATTTAAATGTTGTTATGGAATCCCCTCCAGACTTTTTAAAATGGTTACTCTGTTCCTGGGTTTTGCTATTTATGAAATTCATAAGGGATGACATTTTTTAATAATAGAGCATCTGACTTAGGGAAGAGCGTTTCTTTCTGTATCTCAATGCAATCTATAATTTTCTGGCTTAAATTTCAGAGGTACACAGCTACAAATTACACTTTTATTAATAAACATATATACATCTTCTGTTGCTGCTTTAAATAAAATGACCTTAACTGAGAAGTTTTACTTAATGCATTTAACATCTTTTCAAATATTTGGATGAAGAAGTAGTTTTACCTAAGGAGATACGTACCAGGCTGAAACCAAGTGTGAAGAATACATTTATAAAAGACTCAAAGCAGAGGCCACCTATAATTAAGTATAATGTGATATTTTAGGTCAGGTCTAAGTCTCAAAGTAATTTTAAATTATTTAAAAATCATATAGGTTAGAAAAAAGAATTGTGATACAGTTCAATTAATACTACTGCTTACAGACCTAAGGTTAACTGAAATCTTACTATGTGCTATGTCCTGAGCTAGAGAACTTTATATGATTTGTGTTGCAATTTTACAAGATAATTTTCATTTCTTCAGGTGAGGTATCTAAGCTAAATTGAGGTTTAGAACTCCAGCTAGTAAATGTTGGGATCTGGGCTGTCTGACCTCAGAGCTTCATATGTTTTATACATATGTATTTAGCTAGTACACATGCATTTAATTCTATACATGTGTTTGACACAACTAATGGATAGAGGATGCTCATTCTCAGAAAAAAATATTCTCTAACTTTTAAAACACTAATATTCAATAAAACATTTATTCTTTTTAAAGTTGGAATTTTTTCTTTGTAATGTATTAAATTGACCTAATATATGTAATTAAACAATTTCATGTTTGACTTAAGAATGAGAAAAATAAATTGATGTTTATTTTTGTTGGTATTTACAGAGGTAAGCTAATAATTGCTTTCTGTGGTTTGACTCATTCAACAGAGAAATATTACTGGTCACTCTTAAAAGGTACTTTGAAACTGAAATTGATATAGACAAAATATTTTAAGAAAAATGTATAATATTAAGGAATTCCCTGGTGGTTCAGATGAAAGGCAGGATTACATATAAATGTACTTTATAATTTAAGGTTTGGCATTAAAAAATTTTTTACTTTGGTACCTTAACATTTTATAGGTCTCGCTGAAGTATCACAAAATTAAAAAAAAGAGAAAAACAAATAACATAGACATCACTTATGTGGGGAATCTAAAATATGACACAAATGAATTTATCTATGAAACAGAAACAGACTCACAGCTTGAGAGATCAGATTTGTGGTTGCCAAGTAGGGTGAGGGGGAAGAGGAATGGATTGGGAGTTTGGGACTGACAGATGCAAACTATTATGTATAGAACGGATAAACAACAAGGTTCTATTATATAGCACAGGGAACTATATCCAATATCCTGTGATAAACCATAATGGGAAAAATATGGAAAATAATGTGCGTATATGTATGTGTGTGTGTATATATATATATGAATCATTTTGTTGTATAGGCAGAAATTAACACAACCTTATAAATCAACCATGCTTCAATAAAATAAAAAGTAGGCAAAATTTGTGAAAATATCCTAATATTCTGATATAGAATAAACATATACCAGATAAAGCCACTGGACAGCATAATCACCTTTCAGTGCATTTAAAGTTTTAGAAATATTTGTGTGCAACATAATATGGTCAGGGAAAGCAAAAGTGCTAGCCACTCAGTCATGTCCAACTGTTTGTGACCCCATGGACTCTAGCCCACCAAGCTCCTCTGTCCATGGAATTCTCCAGGCAAGAATACTGGAATGGATAGCCATTTGCTTCTTTAGGGGATCTTCCCAACCCAGGGATCGAACCTGGGTCTCCTGCATTATAAGCAGTTTTTGTACTGTCTGAGCCACCAGGGAAGCCCAATATGATCAGAGGGGACAGAGAGTTTAACAGGGGACAGTTTTAAGTTTAAAAAACTTAAAGCCAGGGAGATCTCCAGTTAGTCCACCAAATTGCTCTCCTTGTTCAACTTTATTTCCTTGTAATTTAGTGGGCAGATAAATTTTCACTGAAAATGGTAAAAAGAGATATAGATAGTTGGCCTAGTTCTATCAAATAAAATGATTTGATGATATAATCTCTGGACAACGCAGTATCTGTAAAACTACTCTTTTAATACACATTATGTGGGGGGCAGTGAGTTAATCACTTTTATAGACACATGATTTAGCCTTCTTACAATCTCTACAAAATATCTATTATTAACCAGTTGAAGGTTTAAAATTCACTGGGCTCAGTGATTTACCTAAAGTCTCATCACAGGGAATAAATGGTGAAGCCAAAATTGAACCCCAAGTTTCCTTGGGGAAATCAAGTGTGTTTTGGTCACTTTATGATGATCTTGGGATGTTCCCAAAGGTAAATACATTCTCCCTCAGCCCTCACTCTAAGCAATTTGTGTGACTAAATTATTTCCTGTGAATTTTTCAGTATACCAAAAGCTACTTGGCTGCCATAAAATACTACTATAACAAAAGCCATTGCTCTTTAGGCAAATTACTAATATTCAATGAAGCCATAAGGAAACCTTTATAGAAAAAGTCTTGGTGTACAACATATATGACCTCAGTTCCTGAATTTTTCTCTAGTTCTACATGGGGATTTGCCCCTAAACTTATGGACTGCCTTTCTCTCCAACATCTCTGTTCCTGTCATGCTGGTTCATTCCCTCACTCTATCCTCAAAATTTAGTCTTTCCTACTGAAAAAACTTCTTCCTTATGGGAACTGCCATCCCTCTGATGGACTCTAATCCAAACTCCAGGCAGTACCTGAGACTTTTCATGCAAATATATTTCCTTGTGACACTTTGGGCTCTGTGTTGGCCATGTCCTTTCACTCAGATGTGATCCAAGATGTCTGACTTCTTTAGGTAAGTTACATATTTGTTGCCATATAGACCTGCATCAAAACTGGTAGTTTTTTTTTTATTTTTAAGGCAGAATGTCTACCAGCTCTTTTGTTAGCCTTATTCTTAATGCTTTCCTACACAACTGGCAAATCAGAACCTGAGAAAGTTTGATTGAACTATTTAATGTGCACTTAAATCAATGTGCGTGAACATTATAAAAACTGCATAATCTCCTTTTCATTTTCTAATGTAAATCCAGGCCTCTTTGGGAAAAGTGAAAGTCACTCAGCCGTGTCTGACTCTTTGCGACCCCATGACTATACAGTCCATAGAATTCTCCAGACCAGAATACTGGAGTGGGTAGCCTTTCCCTTTTCCAGGGGATCTTCCCAACCCAGGGATTAAACCCAGGTCTCCCACATTGCAGATGGATTCTTTACCAGCTAGGCCACAAGGGAAGCCCAATCAAACTCCTTGCCTTACTTTTCTCATATATTTAGCAAATACTTACTAAAGGCCTATTAAGTGCCAGCTGTTCTTTTAGTAGAGCATGTAGATACCTCTTAGATCACTGTACATCCAGTGAGTCATACTATGTCTTATATCTAATAGATCAGCAAATAAGTCTTATTACTTGGGTAGATCCCAGGAAATACAATAGTAATATCCCCAGACCTTCTCCCAGATTTGGTTTTCAAATTGTGGTCCAGTTTACCTGGAGTTAAATGTTCATAGAATTATATATCATATCCATAAATGTAGGTGATTATCAGCATGAAAAATCCATGCCTAAGGATGCATATGAATTGTTCTGATACCTTCAACAAGTTTTCTGAAGTCCTGTGTATGTCACTTCCCCTCTTCCCAGTGTTTACCTCTTCCAACTTGACAGCGCAACTTTAAAAGACAAGAACAAAACGCAAGCCCACTTAGTAGTTTAAAAGGAGACTCACGTTGAGGAGCCAAAGAACCCCTGTTAAGTGATGTGTGTTGGTCAGAGTTGGTTTCTAGATGAAAATGAAATGCAACAGCACCATTTGTGATGTTGATATCATCCAACAATTCACACCCTTTGCACCTAACTTGATGTGGTCAGGGTTACTGATGCTTCCCAAAGTATGTTATGTTAACTACTCATGCCAAAACATATGCTAAAGAAAGGAAAGGAAGCTACATATTTAATATTTTGGGAAACATTCTCAGGCGACTGTTGAATTGTATAGATTTCTTTTACTGAAGTATTTCTCAAGGCTTTTGATATACCAGATTTGTGATTCTCCAAGAATGGGTATAAAGTTTACTGTTTCCCATCTATATTTGACCATGGAACTCTGATTCTTCTTCTTCTCAGAACATTTCTAAGGGCAAACATTCAGGGAAAACTTGGGAACTCTGCTTGGAGAATTCTGAAACACAGAGCCCCACGAAGTATATTGTATAGGGCTTCCCTGGTGGCTCAGTATTAAAGAATCCACCTGCCAATGCAAGAGACACAGGTTCAATCCCTGGTCCAGGAAGATCCTACGTGAGGCAGAGCAACTAAGCCTGTGTGCCACAACTCTGAGCTTTGAGCTACAAAATTGAGCTTGTGGTCTAGAGCCTATGCTCTGCAACCAGAGAAGCTGCTGCAAGGAGAAACCTGTGCACCAAACCAAAATATATATATATATATATAGTAGGATATATACATATATACATATATATATACATATATACATAGTGTAGGATAAGAGCCTATGGATCTTAATCTGAGTTATGTTGCTAATATTGCCATGACATATTAAAATGAATTAATTGTTCTGAATTAAGCCTACATCATTATTTTCATATTTTGCAGATTTTCCAAGGTTTCTCTGTTGGGAAATGTTACAAAACAAACAAACAAAATAAGTACGAACCCCTCCCCCTGCCCCAGCTCTATCTGACCCAGTCAACAGTCATTCCCCTACACTGTCCATTTCGCACTGACCTGCACTGTGCATTCAGGGCACAGAAATAGTGCTAGCCTGCACCCTCCCTGCTCCTGGGCCATGGGAGGATAGAATTAAAACCAAATCTGAGTTTTAATTTCAACACTGAATTAGCCCCTGAGCTGCAAGAAGGTGACATTCCCTGGGGGACTTCACAATGAGTTTAATTCACAGCCCTGCTCCCTTTTCCATAGAGGAAGACTGGCTTTGGGACCTACAGACAATTTAACCACCAGAGCCACTAGCATTTATTGTGTTGAGTTTGGTAATATTTAAAATCACATATGTTTTACCTCATTTAATCTTTCTCCCCAATCCTACAAGTTTGGTAACATTATAAAGAAACAGATTCAGAGAAGTTAAATTATAAAAAATCGAATAATTAGTAAATTGAGGAGCCAGGGATCAAATGCAGATCTGATTGACAGCAAAGCCCATGGGCTTTTCACTAAACACTTCATCTCCAAAATCTATAGAGATAATCCCCGTATAAATTTCTGCTGGGGGCATAAATGGGTTGGGGTATGAAAGTGCCATAAATTTCCTTTATCTTCAAATTTACCCATTTCTGAAGCTGAGCATCGTGTTTTGCTGTCATGATACAGGAAAGAAGATAATAGGGGAGTCATCAGCCCAGCAATTCTGATAAAATGTACCTTGACTCTGTCAGACTCCAGAGCTGACCTTCCCATATGCTGAGGATCAGCATGGAGAAAGGAGCTTATCTGGAGCCCCTACAGCCCTGGCATGTAGGCAAACCTGGAGGGATATCCAGGTGTGTGTTTTGTAGAAAACAGACCAACAATGGAACCCCCATGGGACTGTTTTCTTCTACCTTTATCCAAAGTCTTCTATCCTTATCCAAAGTTCTATGGGCTTATTTTCTTATCAGGGCTTATTTGTAATAATTTAACAGTATAATCTGGAATGCAACTTTTATTCCTTTGTAAATTGAAACATTTTCCTTCCCATTTCTAGAACACTTGTTATCTTGGCTTATAAAATCAATGATTTTTACATTTCACAAAATTTCTAAGAAGATATGAACACAAATGATGGCAAACAAAGGATAGAGGTTCAAATGAAACTCTTTAGGAGGTCAATAATTTAACACTTTCAGAAAGTAAGTGACATCAATTCTCACACAGATCTCTAAGATAGATTTTGTCATTAAAAATTTATTAAGAGAAGGAATTTATTAAACAAATTATTAATATTTCAAGGTAGTGCTAAATAGCAAATTAAAACAAAGCTAAAATAGCACAGAAAAAATATATTTTGTGATTAAAAATGAATTTCCACTTGACAGTGAGCTTCGCCAAAGTCTAATTATCTCTAAAACATTTCAATTTGGAATCTTAATTTTTTCATCATGAGTTAACTAGTAGTCTGGTATTTTTTTAAAAATCCAGTACTATCTGGAGTCATGGTTTCCCCTTTTTAATAAGGAAGAATATACATGCACTCATATTGACAGTTTCTATTGACTTTTTCTAAAATGCAAACTGCTACAGATAATAGTAGAAGAGTGCATATCTTTCTTTCTCTTGACCACCATGTATGATCTCTGAAGACCTTCAGTTTACACGCTTCGGTATTTTGGTTTATAATACTAGATGTGCATTCTACATTTATAAGTGATAAAATGTTCCCTGAAATGTTGAACAGATTACAGTCTTAAGGTTCATGAGATGTTTCTTTCAGTCAGTACAGTTCAGTTCAGTCCAGTTCAATCATTCAGTCATGTCCAACTCTTTGCAAGCCCATGAATTGCAGCACACCAGGGCTCCCTGTCCATCAACAACTCCCAGAGTTCACTCAAACTCACATCCATTGATTTGGTGATGCCATCCAGCCATCTCATCCTCTGTCATCCCCTTCTCCTCCTGCCTCCAGTCCCTCCCAGCATCAGAGTTTTTTCCAATGAGTCAACTCTTCGCATGAGGTGGCCAAAGTATCGGAGTTTCAGCTTTAGCATCAGTCCTTCCAAAGAACACCCAGGACTGATCTCCTTTAGAATGGACTGGATGGATCTCCTTGCAGTCCAAGGGACTCTCAAGAGTCTTCTCCAACACCACAGTTCAAAAGCATCAATTCTTTGGCGCTCAGCTTTCTTCAGAGTCCAACTCTCACATCCATACATGACCACTGGAAAAACCATAGCCTTGACTAGACGGACCTTTGTTGGAAAAGTAATGTCTCTGCTTTTTAATATGCTATCTAGGTTGGTCATAATTTTCCTTCCAAGGAGTAAGCGTCTTTTAATTTCATGGCTGCAATCACCATCTGCAGTGATTTTGGAGCCCCCCAAAATAAAGTCTCACACTGTTTCCACTGTTTCCCCATCTATTTCCCATGAAGTGATGGGACCAGATGCTATGATCTTCATTTTATGAATGTTGAGCTTCAGATGCCACTCTCCACTTTCACTATCATCAAGAGGCTTTTTAGTTCCTCTTCACTTTCTGCCATAAGGGTGGTGTCATCTGCATATCTGAGGTGATTGATATTTCTCCAAGCAATCTTGATTCCAGATTGTGCTTCTTCCAGCCCAGCGTTTCTCATGATGTACTCTGCATAGAAGTTAAATAAGCAGGGTGACGATATACAGCCTTGACGTACTCCTTTTCCTATTTCAAACCAGTCTGTTGTTCCATGTCCAGTTCTAACTGTTGTTTCCTGACCTGCATATAGCTTTCTCAAGAGGCAGTTTAGGTGGTCTGGTATTCCCATCTCTTTCAGAGTTTTCCACAGTTTCTTGTGATCCACATAGTCAAAGGCTTTGGCATAGTCAATAAAGCAGAAATAGATGTTTTTCTGGAACTCTCTTCCTTTTTCCATGATCCAGCAAATGTTGGCAATTTGATCTCTGGTTCCTCTGCCTTTTCTAAAACCAGCTTGAACAACTGGAAGTTCATGTATTGCTGAAGCCTGGCTTGGAGAATTTTGAGCATTACTTGACTAGCGTATGAGATGAGTGCAATTGTGCAGTAGTTCGAGCATTCTTTGGCATTACCTTTTTTTGAGATTGGAATGAAAACTGACCTTTTCCAGTCCTGTGGCCACTGCTGAGTTTTCCAGTTTGCTTTACACCATATCAAATGAGTTTAAGCAACAAACTCCATAAAAAAATATGGTTTTATCAAAAGACTAGTTTGAAACACCATCTTTCACTCCGGTCAAATATTAAAACTTGGTTCAATTAATTAAAAAGCCTGTTAAGTCCAATTTAACCACATTTGGTTGAATTAGTAACCATAAGGTAGTGTGACGGCTCCTAAAGCATTTATTAAGAGCCAGTTATTTGAATTCAAACATTTTTTGAAGCATTACTTATATAGGCAGAAACAAGGGCACTTATTTCTTTTGAATGCTTTCATCCATCTATCCACATATGCATGCATACATGTGTGCATCCATCAAAAATTTCTTGATATTTTCTATTAAAACACTGCAAGTTTCTTAGAAGGACATCAGACAAAATTGTGACTATTCTCAAAACAGATTAGTCGAGGATAGTCAAAGTCACAGGTGCTGATTTCTGAATTTTGTCCTTCATGTAATTGTAACATACCACAGAAAATAATGTGTGGTAAAGCTGGGTCAATTTTAAGAGGCTCTTTAAGGATGAGAAGAATAGGGGTATGTAGAGATAGAATCAGAGAGGACCATATTCTAAGATGGAGGACACAGGATATTATACCCATGAGGACAACCACAGATGTAGGATTCTGGATGCAGGTTGGGATTGAAGAGTGCGAGTAGCTGGTTTGAAAGGAGTTTAGGATGTCTGAAGTGCCATAGTTGCTTCATTTAGAAACATGAGTTGTTCATGTGAGCAGAGGGGAGATTATGACAAAAAGTTTTTTGATAACAATTAGTCTTTAATTAGTCTGTGTTGGAGTTGAGAAATAGGAGACTACTATGACAGTCATTAGAGATGTTTCAACAGAGGCTTGTGACAGTTTGCAGTAACGTCAAAGGAGAATGAGAATCAAATGGGGAGTAGACTAGATTTTAAAGTCTCTTCCAGCCATGAGCTAGAGAAGTAAGAGAGAAAGCTGGGCTCTGCGTCCTGCTCTCCAGTTGCAGGCTGGTTCTAGCACTCCTGCCTATGACCTTGGGCAAATTATTTAGCTCTGCAAGTCCTCCAAGATTTACACATCCGTAAAATAGGAATAATTTTAGAATCTACTTCACCATGTTTAAGTTTTAAACAGGATAGCATGTATAAAGCCCTCAGCACAGAACTTCAAACAAATAAGACCTCAATAAATGTTTGCCTGTACTGTTATTCAATTTTTAGATATAATGGCTCTGAACTATACTAATGGAAAGAGGAAAAAATGGGTTAGGTAGAGAAAGCAGTGTTGAGGTAGAATTCATGGGATTTAAAAATTCATCTTATCCTCAAATGTAGATCAAACCAGGGCAAAACACTAGAAGAAATGAACAAAAACTGAACATTTTAAGAATGTGTATTTATGAAGACTGGATTGCTTCTATTCAAAATTAGAAAGAGATTTAAAAAAGAGATTTCTCTGAATTTTCTTTTCTGAATTGACGAAGTTTTAAAAACTTAAATTTATGAATTAAAATATATATTTTGTGAACAGAATTGTTTTTAAATTGTTTGCTCCAAATTAGAGGAAACAATCAGGCATTTGACTTTTTTCCATCTGAGCTAAAAATCTGAAGTCCTTTCCACATGCCTATGGACACTGAATGAGCATTCAGTATTTAGTACAACAGCATAGACTAGTGGTGGGAAGGAAGATTGTAACTTGGTGGCTAGGACACTACTTTTTATCACATCCAGGGCCCTTTTCAGACTTGGTCTACAATTAGAACAAAATGATCTATAGCTGTGTATACAGAGTATTTGACAACTTAAAAAAAAAACAGTTTAAGGGATAGTTATTTCATAACTTAAGGCTTGTTTATTAATGACTAGGACGTTTGAAAACTGCTTTTTGACTGCTGTAGTAAGTAGCCCAATAGCAATGATCACATATTTTTGAAAGGATTTCTTTACCTCGAATTCAAAACTCCAGCCATTTTAAAGAAGTCGTGTATGAAAACCTTTATTAGTTTTTAATTTGTGGGACAGTGGTGTCACTTCCTTGTACTGAATGTCCTTATCTAGATAGGTGTTATGTATCAGTCACTGAAAATTTCTGTGCATTGTACACTAAAGCGGGAAAAAAAATGACCCATGATCTAGATCTTGAATTTAGAAATTTATAACTAAACATGTATATAACTTATACAATATGAACAAGAGAAATAAGTGGTTTTTTAACCAGTCTAAAGAGCCATGGAACCAGAGAGAATGAAGGGGTTAATTAATAATTAAACTTTTTTTTTTGTAGAGGGAGAAATCTTTGTAGGATTCAGTTACTCATACTTAAGATAACTGCCCAGTACAGACTAGATATTCAAAAATATTTACTGCTGTTGCTGCTGCTAAGTAGTTTCAGTCGTGTCCGACTCTGTGCGACCCCATAGATGGCAGCCCACCAGGCTCCTCCGTCCCTGAGATTCTCCAGGCAAGAACACTGGAGTGGGTTGCCATTTCCTTCTCCAATGCATGAAAGTGAAAAGTGAAAAGTGAAAGTGAAGTCGCTCAGTCGTGTCTGACTCTTAGCGACCCCATGGACTATACAGTCCATGGAATTCTCCAGACCAGAATACTGGAGTGGGTAGTCTTTCCCTTCTCCAGGGGATCTTCCCAACCCAGGGATTACACCCAGTTCTCCCGCATTGTAGGTGGATTCTTTACCAACTGAGCTATCAGGGAAGCTAAGTAAGTAATCAGGGAAGCTAAGTAAATGATACTAAGTAAATGACTGACAAATTAATTTCCCCCCAACTGTGACTTACAACAACTACTCTGTTGTTATTTCTCATGGTTTCAGTGGGTTGGAATTTGGAAGTTGTGCAGTTGGGAGGTTGCGGCTCAGGGTGTCTCTTGGGTCTGCAGCTTGATGAGGACTAGAGCTTCCATTAGAACTAGAAAAACCAGGAGGCCAAGTCACCGGGGCTGCCTAGGCGCCTCTGTCTTGTAGTTTCAGAGCTGAATGTGGTTTCTGCTCTTGGGTGGGTTTAGGCTTCCTTGGCATGGTGGCCTCTGTATAGTTGGGCTTTGTATACAATTTTAAGACAAGTATTTCAATTAGCAAAGCAGGAGCTTCATGGTCTTTAATGACCTAGTCACAAAAGTCAATAACTTTGTAAATTCCATACCGTGTTAGTCAAAAGAGTCACCACGTTAATAATTTTAAAGGGAGGGCACAGAGACCTCATCTTTTGCTGGGAGTAGTGTCAAAGTCATATTTAAAAACAGGGGGGAGGGATGTATTAATAATACTGTGGTTATCACTGAAAAAGTAAGTAAGCATAGTGAATTTGATGTTATTTTTTAAGATATATGATGTAATGTTCTTATGTAACATTCTTTTTTGCCTTTTACTTTAAGGAATATGTCATGAAATCTGAAAAAGTTCAGAGATGGATTTGGAATCAGTTTTGTGGAACTCCTTAATTTATTCTTATTTTTGTATGTTTTTTTCCTAAATTCGTATCTTTTTGTGTGTCAAGTTCCCACTTAGGCTGTGTCTATAAGACTGTGTGCTCAACACCTGCAAATAAAACAACATATCCAATTAAGTCACCACCATGACCAAAACAAAACTACTAAATCAACTCCTTGGTATCATATAACAAAAAACACAAACTGAAACAAATAAAAACAAACAAACGTACGCATGAGCAATCTCCCAAGGCAAACCAAGACACAAAGTTACCACATCAATAACGTACTTTTCATTTGTCAACAAGCTGCTTTGATATGGTAGAGAAGACTGAGACTTATTTGACAAAGAATATATCTTGGATTTGATTTTACCAAAATGTTTCATGAGGGTTACAACTGGATGGGCTTTATTTCATTTCACATGCAAAGGATCACTTTCCAAGAGCTTTGTGAGATACTTGAATTATTTCAGGCCAATGTGATGCCACTTGATGCACCAGAACAATTTAATTCACCTCTTTCACTGTGTATGCAACAATATTGAGAGGGTAGAAACACTGAAAGCCTATAGTATAAACTGCAAAGCCTCTAAAGACTGGGAGTATGGTGGTAATTGTCTTCTGACCATGTGATCATGAAAGCCATTCAGTGGAAAATGTGAAGTAACAGAAGTTCCAGTAATGTCCTCTGATTTCTGGAACTTACAGCTCACAAGGGGAAATGTCAAACCCTTTATGTATATATATATTATTATTTTTAATGAGAAAGGTAAAAGAGCACATTTTCAAAGTTGACTCCATGATACCCTTTGGATTATAAAAAATCTGACTTAAAATCTGCTTTCTTTTTAAAAATTAACTACCACACTTAAAGGTTTTTATATACTATGATTTGATTAGCATTTTAGGATAAGGAATCAGTCTGAAAAGAAAATATTTTGCTCTAAGTTTACCTTGATTATTCTAGTATGGGGAAAGAAGTTTATTAAAGGAATGTTCTGAAAATAGCATGTGAATGTATACACAGCTGATAAATAAAACACAACATTTTATTTAAGCCATTACTAAAATATTTAAACATACACTTGTGTTTAAGGTATAATGTTGCTAGTGGAATCTGAAGGTTGTTTGCTGCTGAGAAACTGGGTGCTGATTTCATTTTCAAGAGCTTCTTTTTGTTGTTATAAATATCTCATAGCATCACAAGAAATAATAGCTCAGCATCTATCTCTTCAACCGTAAATACCTTTTCAGTTCATTCATCTCCTTCATGTGTTCTGAGCTGCTAGATTCAGACCTGGGGAAAAATATTTTTCTCTTTTTCTGCAGTATTTCTTGCTTTGTTTTAGTTACCTCAATAACTCTTTCCCTTTGTTCTGTTTTGGAAGGCATAGCCATTAAAAAATTTCACAACTTATATTTTCTGTCTGAAGCTCAGAAAAGTTTCTCAGCATTTTCTCAAAGGCACATGGGTAACCTCATCACTTACGAAATGCAGGCATAAAGTCCTTAATGTTTTGGCTAAAAAGTAAGTATCTGATGCCTTTCTCATAGCTCAACAACATTCTGGGTAACAATGCTGAGTATAAAGAATCATGTAAAAATAGAAGTATAATTAAAATAATAGTTCTGGCTCATTCTATTGATACTCTCTTTTCCCCCTTTTAAGAGACATTAAATGCTTTCCTTTTCAAAATTAAAAATCATTATTTTAAATATTAAAAGAAAGAAAGAAAGTGAAGTCGCTCTGTCATGTCCGACTCTTTGCAACCCCATGGACTGTAACCTACCAGGCTTCTCCATCCGTGGGATTTTCCAGGCAAGAGTACTGGAATGGGTTGCCATTGCCTTCTCCAGGGAATCTTTCCGACCCAGGGATTGAACCCAGGTCTTCTTCATTGCAGGCAGATGCTTTACCGTCTAAGCCACCAGGGAAGCCCTAAATATTAAAACTGCTAATTAAAAAAAAAAAAGACAGAAAAAAACTGCAAGGTACAATCTACAGGGAAATCCATCCTCCACTCTCTCTCCTCCCTACCAAAATAGCTTTAAAATGAGTGTCCAGCCCCAAACAGGCTTTAGATGCAAAGGGAGGAGTGGGAGGTAGCTTGTGGACACAAGCTTGTGGAGGTAGCTGTGTGGAGTGGGAGGTAGCTTGTGGACACAAGCTTGTGGAGGTAGCCTGTGGAGGTAGCTGTGTGGAGTGGGAGGTAGGTTGTGGACACAAGCTTGTGGAGGTAGCCTGTGGAGGTAGCTGTGTGGAGTGGGAGGTAGCTTGTGGACACAAGCTTGTGGAGGTAGCCTGTGGAGGTAGCTGTGTGGAGTGGGAGGTAGCTTGTGGACACAAGCTTGTGGAGGTAGCCTGTGGAGGTAGCTGTGTGGAGTGGGAGGTAGCTTGTGGACACAAGCTTGTGGAGGTAGCCTGTGGAGGTAGCTGTGTGGAGTGGGAGGTAGCTTGTGGACACAAGCTTGTGGAGGTAGCCTGTGGAGGTAGCTGTGTGGAGTGGGAGGTAGGTTGTGGACACAAGCTTGTGGAGGTAGCCTGTGGAGGTAGCTGTGTGGAGTGGGAGGTAGCTTGTGGACACAAGCTTGTGGAGGTAGCCTGTGGAGGTAGCTGTGTGGAGTGGGAGGTAGGTTGTGGACACAAGCTTGTGGAGGTAGCCTGTGGAGGTAGCTGTGTGGAGTGGGAGGTAGCTTGTGGACACAAGCTTGTGGAGGTAGCCTGTGGAGGTAGCTGTGTGGAGTGGGAGGTAGCTTGTGGACACAAGCTTGTGGAGGTAGCCTGTGGAGGTAGCTGTGTGGAGTGGGAGGTAGCTTAGTTTGCCAGCCCTATCTATTCTCTCCCCTTGGCACCTGGGCTCCAGGGTGGCCAACTGCCTGCAGGAAGGGTCAGTTTGAATCTGCCTCAGAGGCTCTGAGTGGAGTGCAGGCCTGCAACTTGGGGCCAAGGTTGCCAGGTTCCACTGGAGCCCACAGGTCAGCAGGTACTGGTACATGTGCAGGACCAGGAAGGATCCGGGGGGTTCTAGATCCCAGCTGTCATCAGGGCAGTAGTGGGGTGGGGCTAGGTCTGGCCTACCTCAGTGATCAGGATGGTGCAGGCTCTAGCCCTGTCTTCTGCTAGGGTCCCTGGATTCTTCTCAGATTTCTCTACAGAGCCCATGGAATGCTTCACGTCCTCCACCGTGATGCCCCCTGTCGTGTCCTGCATAGTGTCTGGCGGCTAAGTTGGTGGACGTGGGTGAGAACAAGTTTGGCCGGCTCTGGGGTGTCAGCTCCCTTGCTGCCAGCAGAATCTGTGGGGGTGAAGACGATGCCTAGGGTCCTGTTAGCCTGTCTCAGCTTTGGCAACTCTGGGAGCCTGCAGGAGGCATCATGGGGCCAGCTAGTGTCGAGAGAGCCCAGCGGCTCTGTGACATTCTGGATGTTTAGGGAGAAGCATTCAAGCTCCTGTGGGGAAATGAGGGAAAACCTGGCTGTGGCACTTGAAGACACAGGAGGTGATGCTGATGTCTTCCTTTCGGCTACAGGAGTAGTTCACCTGGGGTTACAGGCCAGGCACCGAGAAGATAGGGACATTGTTCAGGTCGGGGAGGTAGGCCAGGCAGGTCTCAGCATAGTCTTGGCAGGCCATGCTAGCAAATGTAGCCGGTGCCACCCTGTGCATACTACAACCCTCTTGGGCCACCAGGGGAACAGCTGATGAACGGCTCTGCCCACCTGGTGAGCGCAGCAGGTTCTCCCTGCACCGGCGCTGAGACCTGTAAGGCCTCCTGCTGTATATATGTGGGGCCAAGGGTGGCTCTGCGCCTCCAACACCACCAAGGCCCAACCTGTGCCGCATTAGCGGCACCTGGGTGCCCAGCCGCGTCTCCACCTCCTCCTCCCACCGCCCCTATAGCTTCTTGTCACGTGCACGGCTAATGCATAACACATGTGGACCTCACGTGGACTTCATCCAGGAGAGCTGCCTTTTCACGAGCATGGGTGAAGCGTGCGTTTGGTCAGACCAGGGCTCTTGCGGAGCTAAGTTAAAAAGACCGAAACCATGACTTGTGCCCAAAGCCCCAAAGCCATAAGGCTGCACTTGGCGGGTTGTGAGACAGCAGGGACTGCACTGGGTAACCAGCGCTGAACCTGCTCGTGAGCTGGAAGCCGGAGGTCAGGGCAATGACTCAGCGCCCCGGCTCCTGGAGGCAGTCCACGCCAGTCTTGCTGACCACCTGCCTGGAAGATGCATCACTTAGCTCCTGCACCAGCCCCCTGCCTGCAGTGCCAGCCATCCTTTCTGAGAAAGAGATCTTTGCTGAAGGGTTAGAAGTGGCCTATCCTGCGGAAGGCGGGGTGTGCAGTAGTCTTCTGCAGCCTGGGCCAGGCTGTTGCCATGCCTGCTGTCTGTCTGGAAGAGGCCAACAGTGCTCAGCTTGCAGGATGGTCGGGGAGCCACACCGGACGTGTCGCAGAACCGTATTATGTTGTCCTTGCCACTGGTGAGCAGCAGCCCTCGCTGCGATGGCTGCGAGTGAAGTGAAGTCACTCAGTCGTGTCCAACTCTTGGCGACCCCATGGACTGGGGCCTACCAGGCTCCTCTGTCCATGGGATTTTCCAGGCAATAGTACTGGAGTGGATTGCCATTTCCTTCTCCAGGGGCTCTTCCCAACGCAGGGATCGAACCGGTCTCCCGCATTGTAGACAGATGCTTTATCATCTGAGCCACCTGGGCTCCAATTCCAGAGGTGGGCCAGCTCAGTGCTGCAGGAGGCTGGCTGGGAGCTCTCCAGCTGGCTGGTGCTCACCATGCCAGCCCACAGCTTGGCTGGGACAGTGGCGATGTGACTGAACAGGTAAGAGTGGACAGAAACTGTCTTAATGCTAAATACGTGCAGGAGAATAATTTTTCTAGTCCTTAACCATACCATTTCACAATACATGACTAAGCAGAAATATCCAAATATGGGTGGGTTACTCCATGAGGAGCTGGGAATATTCTTTATTTGAAACAGAAGCTAAGTGTCAAGAAAGTTGAAGGAATTAGCGTATGAAAGATGGATTCTACTCAAGCGGTCTGTAGAGCATCATCTCTTAGTTCGTACCAACAATATTGTTCTATCTACCACTTGCAATTTCTAAGTCATTTTCTCATTAAATTAGCTGTTGAGCAGGTGTAGCTAAAAGTGTCTTCAATCGCTTCTGCCTTAATTTGAGAGAGGAGTTTTGCAAACCACTGAAATTTAATTTTAGAATCTCATTCAGTAGGCTAGAAAAAAAGGAAAACTGGAATTTTATGGTTTTGCTTTTACATCTATAACCAAAGGAAGGTGATAACAGAATAAAATTATGACAGATCTAACATTAATAAATTAAAAGGCTTTATATATATTATTGAACTCCCTTCAGTATTCTGTAAATAAGAGAGGTGTAAATGTTGCTATTTGTGTTTCATACAGAAGTCAGTAATATTAAAGTATTTAAAAATATATAATATTTAAATGCAAATATATATACAGTGTGTGTGTATACACACACACAGAATGAGAATAAATTATTTTCCCTAGTTTTTCAACTTTTTCTTCCTCATCGGTGGTTTCTTTTATGTCAAGCATCCTAGAATATTGTTTCCCACATCATTTATCATTTAGTTGCCATGTTTTATTCTTTGCTTCACCTGGATAATGTGAACGGATCAATGGTCCAGTACCTAAACAAACTCACCAGAAGGGCTAGAGAAGACTCCATGGGGCTCACAAAAGAAACCTTCTTACTGACATTTCCTTTTTGAACATGGCCTGCTAAGAACTGTTACTGAGTTAATCACCAAATGGAGGTTTGAAATTGACCACTCCACCCCCCCACACACACACACACTTATACCCAGCCCCACACCCCACAGGCCCCTGCCCCCGACAGGTGCAAAATTCCTGCCTCAAGTTGATATCTGTCTCCTACTTAGGGTACTAGACCTTGTCACTTACCTCACCATTGAACGAATATATAGTGCAGTAATGCATAAACATTAGCATTGCTCCCAAACTATGGTGAGTGTACCAAATAAACCATGAGTCACAAAATATTTTCTCGAAAGCCAAGCCCATCCTTCATGTGAACAGTTTTTGAAACGGATGCAAACACACTCATGAGCAATTCAGTTGCTAATATTTAGAACTTTTCCTGACCTTTGAAACCATTTCTCTTAGGTTTCAGATCCTACAGTGAACTGAACATAAAGCTTAGAGCGAATGTAAATTAAGTATATTTTCAGTAAATATACTGAAAGAGCATACCAAAGGAAATTTCACATTACTTCATTTTTGAGCTGGAATTTTTGCTTTTTTATATAGACAAGTGAATACACAAACAAACACAGTCACACTTATACCTGTTGGTACACACATGCCTTGTCTTCACTAAAATTAGGCTAACATTCTGGATTGGATGATTTTTGGTGGCATAGTGTAACCGAATTTTATTAATCAGGAATTTTTAAAGTCTGTCTTTTGGGATCTCCACTCATTCCTATCAGATTTCTTTCTGAGTAGGTTCCCTTTTGATGGTCAGAGTCAATGTTAAGAAACATATTCACTATCAGGTAGATGCCAACATCTGTTTTAGTTTTATTATTATTTTTTTAGCAGCAGAACAGCACAAATTTCTTGGTAATTTATTTTTGCTATCAGTAACTTTCCATTTTCTCCCTGCTGCCCTTTTGAAATACATTTAAATCTTCCTTAAAATATAGTGAATACTCTTCTAGAGAATGCCTAACTTTATTTTAGTTCCTTTGATTTGTAATGCATAGCTTTAGCAATCTGTCTCAACATATTATTTGTTTTCATCCCTGAAGCTGTATGTTGAGAATAGATCTTAGAAGTTTGCTTTTTAGGATAACTTCCTAGACTATCAGTTTTCTACTTAGGACTCATCACCTTCTGACTAGTTTAACTTTCATGCAGTTTCATAAATTTAGTAAAATTTTCGAAATTTTCGAAATTTTCATAAAATTTCGTTTTATTTTCATAAGGAATGGCATGAGATGATTCTGGGTTCCTAGATTTCTATGTACCTAATGTACTAAGGAAAAAGCTGCAGCTTCAAAGTAGAGGCTCAGGATGCAGTTGGGTCAGGGCAGTGATCAATGCCTTGAATCAGTGTGCTGTGTCAGTGGTGGTAGCTGGGGCTTGGATAGGCAACGCTGCCAAAGGTCACCTCTTGTCTAAAAGCAAGACCACTGGTATTTTTACAGCAACTATTGCACGGGTGCTGCTCTAAACGCTTGTCTTTTCTTTCCCAGTTGAGCTCACATCAAGTCCAGTAGGGGAGTAGATGTTGATTTTCTTGGGGAGTCAATCCATCATTGCTCTGAGAGTGTCAGAGCAGGTGCCAGGTGATGGCAGAGTTTCGATTCACTACTGCAAAGATAACATCACTTGGTTACTTCCTTCCAAGTAATCCGCTAGGTAATGCGTCTTGTAAATCTCACATAAACAAGGGTAGTTTTCAAAGAAAATAAGAAAACAACTGTGACAGTAATGTGTTGTCTGCATTGATAGGGGTTTTGACCACGAAAGCACTTTGAAATTTTCAAGATGATGATGTGTGTGTGTGTTTTACCAGTTCTCCATGCTGTGCTTAGTTCAATCTAGAGTCTTGGAAATGATTCCTTTTTTTCCAAGATCCAAGTCATTACTGTGAATAATTAATTAAAAATCAGAGCTCTACCCTATTGGTAACTTCTTTCGACCTTGAAATAATACCATTTCCTGGCACTGGTGTGGTCTTCATGCCTGACCCAGGCTCTGACCAGCTTCCTGCCTATGGTGGGTCAGCACTTTAGGCACTCACTTTCCTTGATGAAATGTTTCCTGGTGAGATAAATATAATATTAAATGTGCATGCACTTCCTTGCTGTGTTCCTCTTCTGTGCCAATTATGTATCTTGAATTAATCTTTTGTGTCTATTTTTTCTTAACTTAGACTTTATTCTCCAGAAAAACTGAATTTGTGAAGCATCAGTTAGTGTGCTGCCTCAAACATTCTCTCATCTCTCAAGGTTCAAGCCTAGCGCTAGACTTTCCTTTTTTCATGCTGCATAGAAATTCTGTGACATTCATTGTGCTATTTCCGGTAGATGCCCAGTAAATCTTGCTGAACTGAAACATGCATTTCTTTTATTAAAATATAACTCCCTGGGGACAGGGTTTATGCCTTAGTGCAACCTGCAGTGTGCATCTGGTATTAGAGATTTTAAAAATCTGCCTTTTTTTTGATTAACAGATTGATTTGATAAACAATTTTGCTTGAGTTTCTCTTTTTTAGAAAGGTCAAATATTTGATTTGTCTAAAACCTTGCAAGTACTCTATTTCAGACAGTCGTTCCTAAAAGGGATTTGCTGTGCTCTGCTTAGTCTCTCGGTTGTGTTGGACTCTGTGACCCCATGGACTATAGCCCGCCAGGCTCCTCTGTCAATGGGGATTCTCCAGGCAAGAATACTGGAGTGGGTTGCCATGCCCTCCTCCAGGGGATCTTCCCAGTGCAGGGATCGAACTCAGTCTCCCACATTGCAGGCGGATTCTGAGCTACCAGGGAAGTCCTAAAGGAATTTAGGTATCTTCTTACTATGTCACTGTCCTTCTGGGTCCTCTAGATTTTACTGTGTGCATCTTATGGGGAAATAAAGCGTTTGTCCAGTCTGCTTCTTTATAGGAATAACGGAAAGGGCAATAATTCGGCATTTGCTAGTTTTTAAAAAATGGAAGGAAGGGGAGGCTTTTAATTGTATGGGAAATTTAATTAGATTTAGACTAATTAAATTCATTTTTTATATTAACATGTTCACAAATATTATTGCATCTCGTTAGATTTCATTCTTCTAGCCTTACTGAACAATATTCAGTAGTAGTTTCAGATTACAATAAGTTCATTATGAAGATAAGGTGGAATTAGTGTGGGAAGCTCAGCTGGTTGAAGGGGTCTGTACTTTAATTACTGCAGAGGGTGTGCATATTAATTACAACACAAGTGATATTTACTGTACCTCAGGAACATATGACAGGGTAAAGATACTGACAGCACCAGCTAATAAACTCAGTATGATAATGAGGAGAAAAGACCATAAAAATAGAAGGAAATAAAATTATTCATAAAGTATATTGATCCCAAAGTAAAGACATTAAGCTCTGATGAAGGGCAACAAAAGGGAAGCTCCTCACTTTATCAAACAAATAACCAAAGTAGAGAAATGTTAGCAGGGAGACAGATTGTCATTATACTGGTCACATGATCACACTCCAGAGAGTACACAGGAGCCATAAAATGGGAGATTTTTTAATAAATCAGCAGAAAGCCATACTGTCACCTGCAGGAACCGAGGTCGCAGTGGCTGAGGACAGCTCCTGGGAGTGGAGAGGTTGGATATGCTGCAGTGCAAACACGAAGGAGCTGCATACACACAGAGTCTGGTTCAGGAGCCCTTACGCCCTCTGGAGAAGTAAGGGGGCACCTACAAATCCTATGGAATAGCTCTCAGAAGCAGTCCAGAGACTATCACCCACTTTCCCCTGTGCTTTGAAATCATCAGCTATGATTTTCAGGAGGTGAAGGGAAACCAGTGGGTCTTCGTTGAGTAATTGTTCCCTGGAAGTGCTCATTTCTGTAATGATCCTGTCTAAATCTCAATGGAAGTTCAAATTTTGGCCTAGAGTGATTAAATCTGAAGCTTTATTTATTTTTTTGTTTTACGTGGGCCTTCCAAAGGAATGGTCAGTTTTCAAACAATCGTTTAGTCAACTCCTAACACTTATAAGCAAGCGCATTTTAGAAAAAAAAACTACCCAACATGCTAATTCTTCCTTTACATCAAATAATTAGCACAGTCGGGTTTTTCTGCTAAGTATTTGTTATTCTGGAGTTTATTAGCCAGACTGCCACAGATACTGCTCATAGTTGATATGTGGGAAAAAAAGGGCATTAGTTGACTATTTATTTTAACACATGAAATGATGATGTGGACAAAACTCTGCATTGCTTTAAGTTAATTTTATAAGGAAAACATTTTTTTTGTGGGCATATGTATGATTTTACTATATATTGGAAAAATGTGATGACATATGTTTGTATATATGAATTTGAATATATATATTGGGTTGATCAGAAAGTTCATTTGGGTTTTTCTATAACATCTTATATTATAATAGCATCTTAGAATATAATATGCTATTATAATTTTATAATATCATCTTAGAATAGAATATCGAAGTTAAAACACCTCCAAAGAATAATAGTAAACCTAGAGAAAAATGAGAGAAGGGTATACTTTGGGCAGTGCATAACATGGGCCCACCTCTTGGTGACACAATTAGATTTTTCTGGAGATAAGAAATAAAAGAATATAGTCCTCATTTTGGTTGAAATCTGTAAGGTCATGAACCAAAAGGATTAGGCATAAAATTAAGAATGAAATTGTGGGAAAATCTCACTTTGAAACTTAGGCAAGACAAAAGGAATAACCGATTCACTCAGATATGAAGTATTTTGATTTATGGCTCCTCTAGCAGAAATGATGATAGCCCTGGACACCATCATGAAGTAGGGGTGCCATCTTGTTTTCAATTTCTCCCTCTGCCCTTTTCAAGGTCTTACTCTTATCCCTGATACATTCCAGTGGTTTCAAACTAGTATTTCTCTCCTTTGACGGAAGGTTTGAAAAGTTCTTTTACTCACATTAAGGAGAAATATAGCCAGGAATATTCTTATTTTGAGAGCACAGTGCTTCGTGTAAGCTCACATGTTATAACTTGACTGTTAATGAAGTAGTTGTATAGATAAGTGGAAAAATCCACCTGAAATCACCCAAAGCTATCAAATAAGCATATGATGAACATGAAAGGTCAAACGTAGAACATAGGGAAAAGAGGTGGTAATTCACGTTTTATAATTGTTGTTGCGAAATGGGTTACTTTTAAAAATTTTATTGGAGTATAGTTGATTTACAATGTTGTTTTAGTTTCAGGTATACAGCGAAATGAATCAATTATACATATACATCTATCTGATCTCTTTTTAGATTCTTTTCCTAAATAGGCCATTACAGAGCACTAATTAGAGTTCCCTGTGGAAATTGGTTACTTTCACCGATATATGTGTGCTAGTATCATGTTAACGCACCAAGGCTGTGGTGTTATTTGGTACCTGGAATGTGATGGGTAGGTGTTTGATAAATATTTGAGTGAATAGATAAATGATCAAATGATTGAATGAATGGGCGGATCACGTGATGTTCATTAGTCCTTGAAAATCATTGGCCGTGTTTCTGCTATGCCGAGTGAAGTGGGTACTGGCTATTACACTGGCCATGAGCTTTTGTGCTAGCCGTCCCTAATTATAGCATCTCTGTCACCACCTGAGAAGTGAATACCGGCTGGAGGATTATCACTGTCAGGTACCTAGGCCCTTGCCTTGTGTTTGGATGTAAAGTATGTAGGTCATAATGGAAGACTGATGCACTTGTGTTGAAATCTGGACCATGAAGCTGTCTGCAGCTCACCCCTTGGGAGGTTCAAACAGCTTTATGCTAAATATAAAAAGCTTTAGTAGACTTTCAGTTATCAAGATGTTGACGTATTTTTGTTGCTGTTGTTCAGAATATCCTGACACTTGGAAACAAAAGAATGGTTTAGGTGCATACCAGTTATGTGTATGAGTTTCTTGGAAACAGATGGAAAATTTCAAGCCCATGACCCCTTATCAACTAGGATTTAGGCTGGGCTTAGTTACTGAGTATCATCCTGATTTCCTGTTGAGTGCTTATGGATGTCTGATACGACTTTACTTCTCTTTGTCAAGGTTTAAAATTTTTCCCTTTTGTATGACTTTTCCTGGTCCCTTTCACAAGGTTCCTGCTGCCCATGTGTCATCTCACCGCCCTTAGCTTCTTCCCTTTCTTTGTATACATTGCTTCATTGATACGTAGTTCATTGTTCACCATTGTTTTTCATCCTCCCATCTAACTTGGTTCTGATACTATTTTTACAATTGATATATTTTTTTCTTTTTTGTATTTTTATTGGCTGATTTTTGAACTTGCCATTGTGGAACTGCACTTTTCTTTTTCAGCAGAGAAAGAGTTAAGTTTGTTGAGAAACTGGTTTGGGGACATCAATCAATCAATGCCCATTTAAGAAAGAAGGGTGGTTTTTAGCATCCTCCATTTATTTCTTCTTTGAATTATGAGGAGATAAGGAATATTTAATGTAGTTTATTAAATAGACATGGATTCAGATGTTCAATAGATCTTAGATAAAAGGATTTAGGAATTAAAATAGCAGTGAAACAAAATGAGCTGTGCCATCTAAAGATGGGGGGTAACAGCCTAAATCATCAAGTTAAGGAAATAGTTATTTTTACATTTGGACTAAGTAGATAGGCAGTCTCACCACACCATATTGGTTAAAATTAAATATTTACATTTAAACAAATAAGTGATCTTTTAAAATATATTACATTTGACCCAATATGCTTTGTAATCTCTGCAGTTACAGGGAGCCACAAAATCCTATGTTTCAGCCTCATAGAACATCTTGTTGATGTTCACTGCAGTGAAGCAAAAATTAAAGGAAGTCCTCAAAGCATTTGAACCTTAGTGCAGAGTTTAAATCCTTTAAGCACCTCAAGCTCCATGTAATTTCATAGATTAAAGTTTTAAGAGGTTAAGTTTCTGGCATAACAAATTTGTGTTTGTGTACACTGATAATTAGGAAAAAGTATTTTATGAAATTCTGAGGAGGTAAGATTAAATGGTTAATTAAAAATTCTAACATACTAATCAATAAAAGAGATGAATATGATTATTCTTGCCATTCTATTTCTTGGACCTTGTAAATCTTCATAAATTCTGTTCCATTTTTTTTTAAAGATCATGTTATATATTCATTTACCACAAAGTGGGAGCCATAGTCAAAGTTTCCTATAAGTTTTAGGTTCTAGAGCACACTCCAAAGAGTGTGTTCAAATAATAATTCATTGAGAAATCTCAAAAATGCCTCATAGAATATAATAGTAATACAAATAAAGGGACACAAAAGGCAACTGTGATAAAAGATTCACAGTCTCTCAGGAATTGTTGAATTGATTGATCAACATTCCTAGGGACTATTGAGAAGAGGGAAGGTATCATGCTTGTATTTGACTTAACAAAAAAAACACTGAAGGAAACTGTTTGATTTCATTTGGGAAAGGTCATTTTTCAGGTACCTTCTCTGAAACAGTCCCACCCTCTGTTCCTTCATTCCTGTTACAATTAGTCATCACCTACTATTGCTTGTGGTTTGTTGGCAATTCCTAACTGCAATCTGTTGCTCTGTGACAGATCGATTCTTTTAGCCCAGACTCATTCCTGAATTCAGCCAAAATTAAAAAAAATACATATATGTGTGTGTATGTACATACACACATATACACATGCATATATGGTCTAAGTCACATTCTTCTGGCTAATGGGGCAGATCATTCTTTAAAAAGGTGCTTTTAAGGAAGACTATTAATGAACCCTGCATGTATATAATAGAAATGAGAAGTATTAAGGGACTCCCTCTGCAGAATGAGTTCAGAATGCACGTATGTAAGATGGTAGAATTTGAAGTATATTCATTTACTCTCGTCACTTTTAAAGGAGATAATTTCAGGGCAGTATTTTTGTTAGAGAAGAGGAGTTGCTTCTGAGCCTACAGAAGAGAATTTGTAGAAATCTTGTTTACACCCACACACATAAAGATGTGTACACACAGCACTACGTTTAAATAATTCCAGTAAGATTCATATTGCTAGGGTTTTTCAGAAAAAGAAATTAAAGTTTTGTTGCAATCAATTTAACAGTCAGAGCTTTGGTGTAGCAAAATATATGCTTCATAGCCCTTCAAGATTTACGCAGTTTGTACATATAGATATATGCTGTATATATTTTGAAGTGGTACGTATGTTGAATTTTTTTCCTCACTTAAAACCATGCTGCATAATTGATTGGGAGAGTTACTCTCGTCACAGTCTATTTTTGCAGCAAAGCAGAGGCTATTCGAGATGCTTGTGGGTTTTTTTTTTTTTTCCTTAAATGCTTTACTTTATTGCAAGGAAAAGGAAAACTAGTCATTATATCGCATAATACTGTTCTTCAGTAATTTTTTCTGAACAATGCTGAATTAAGTAACATTGTTGCATGGCAAGATCAATATGTAACATTTTTTCCATCACCCTTCCTTGTTACTGTTGTCTGACTTAGTGCAACTGTATTTGGTGAAACACACTCACAATCATACATACTCACTCATGTGCTCCCTGACGTTTTAAAAATGTATAGTCCCTTGAGTCTGCTACCTTACAGATCCAAGAAACAGCTTGCTTCTCAACATTTATATATAATAAGATTGTCTCAATCACAAGGCCGGGGTCACAAGAGTTGCCAAATTAAAAAATTGGTGGTCTAATGAGGAAAACACTGCTTAACCAAAAGGCAGATGTTTCATTCCATGTTATACATTGGTGGAATGCCTTCAATTTGTCAGCATCATTTTCTCAAAATATGAATTAGCCATTGTCATGATTCCTATTTCCATTTCACATTTTTAAAGGGCCCCCCTTGTTTGACTCCTGGAAAACTACCAACTTTCTTCACTCTAAAAAATGAGACAAGGTAGTCATTTATGAGAAATTACTGTAACCATTTGATGAATATTTAAAAAATCTTTTTCAAGCTCAGTTTGTAAGGAGGCTGTAGGTATTATGGGTATAATGCAACTTTACAAATAAATCCATGACAGCTGATGCAGAATTTAAATAGTATATCCATATACACATGCGATAGGGGCTAGAAAATACCATATGCAAGATTAGGTTGCAAAATGCTTGTGTATTTAGTCTAATTACTCTTCTTACCAAATCCTTTTATGGATAAAAAGAAGAGTTCTTAAACACAGAAATGTGGAAATTGAGAACTGAAAATGTTACCTGCAAGTAACCAAGGATATAGAAAGGGGCAGCTCTATTACACTTTGTTTTGTATTAGCACTGCCTTTATAGTGACTTGCTATAATCTTTTTCCAAAATTAAAAGGGTTTTTCGTCTGCAATTAACTTTTTTCACAAAACTGTAACTTTACAAGACTTGATAAGAAAAATTACTTAATACACTAATTTATTGGAATGTTATATAAGATTATAGTCTACTTTTAACATGGTATCATTGTATGTAGACTCCAAAGACAATCAGATTATTCGGATTTTACTAGATCTGAATAAATAACAGAAAACACACAGAAACTAATTCAAACATATTTCTTTGTTCTGGTAAATTACTACATATGCCTCTAGCTTCCTAGTATCTGTGGTTCTATAAAAGGAGACTTTTTTTTTGCCCTCCCAGTGTGTTTTATCCACCATTTAAAAACACATTTGAAATATATTGCAATCGTGTGAGAAGTGACATAAATACATTTGGTGATTAATATTTATTTGATCAACTGTGAGTGCAACAGTATGACTTCTAATTTGAAACCACACAAGCTTCCTTTTCAGCAATCCTGCCTTTCAAAGCCCTTCATTTGCTATAGCACAGGCTGATCTTAGAAAGAGAATTTGTTAGATGTACTTTTTCCTTCTCTTTTTCCAACTTAACTGTTGAAACAGGAGAGTGGGCATTTCGCCTTCTTTCCAGGTATGCCATATTGAAACTTGTAAGATGTGTGAGTGGATGGGGAAACTCTTAGAGTCTAGGCCCCTGGGTGATTCCTGAGGGCTTACCCTGTTGAAACTTATTCCAGGGTGTGTATATTTAAAGGTCTACGTATACATTGTCCGCAGCATGTAAATATGCTCCCACACGCATTCTGTAAAAATGGCAGAGTAGATGTCAGGAAGACATCTCCTGATCTTAAATAATGTCTCTGTTCTCTTTCATAGGATTATTCCCATTGTTTTATTTCTATCCCCTGTGCTTGTGGTGCCTTTTGTGGCGTTTCAGCTGTGACGAGATGGGCGGGTGAGCGGCTCCCTCTAGGACTGACGCCAGCTGGTTTGGAGGACTGGCAGACCCTCAGCCCTCCTTCTCTCCACCATGCTGGAGACTGACTTTACTATTTGCCGCAGCGCCATGCCATGCAGTCTCCAGTGGCCCAGAATGCCGGCACGTAACACAGCCCCGTTCACCGTCGCACTTATTTTGATTTAGTCATAACTTTAGGAATTGCCTTTTAACAACAACTACGGGAAAAAAGTGAGGGTCATCTACTTCTAATGCTGGAAACCCTGTGATAATCTGTTCCATGCATTCAAATGAAAATATGACTTCTTGGCAGAGAATAGCATTATAATGTAAAATCCCATATGCTGTTATACAGTATGTTGCAATCTGTTTTACGGCTGCCTCTATTCTAACGAGTGAATACTGCCAATAAAGCAATTGAAGATAACACTAATTGCTTATTTCTGTGATCCATAATTTTTATGGCTGCCTTATAGCTCTTTAGTCAAATAGATGCTTTTTGGCCTTTAAGATCTAGAACTCATGTACTGCAGCAATTGAAACTGGAAATGTACACGCTGGTCTGAGAGGCTTTTCTGTACTTGATGGACAGAATAATAATGAAAAGAAAAATAATGGAAAGATACAAAAATATATGGAAGTCTTACACTGGCTCCAACAGGCAAACACAGATTTTATCAATACGTAGGTAATAAATGGCTGTGTATGAAACTGAATTAGGCTGTTAGGGCTTTATTAGCTTCATTCATTTGGGGGCCTGTTGAATGCAGCAATGACCGTGGAGTGGTGGTGGTGACAGGACTGTTTGATCTTGGGCTTTGCCACATATTGACAAGATGATTTTGTGATCTTGAGCCAGTAATTCAACTTTTCTGAGTCTAGTTTCCTCTTAGGAATGCTGTGATGATTAGCTGGATGGGAACATACATCAATGACTGTATTGTACCCATGTTAATGATTGTCTTTTGATTCTTGTTTGGGGCCATCATGACATGCTTTCTCATGAATAATTTATAGAAACCTAGATCATATCAATTGTCCAAGAACTGTTCCAGTCTTTTGCCCCCTGAAGACCATGGACCAGCAGCCCCAGCCTCCCTTGGGAGCTTGGTAAAGATGGAGGATCTCTTTCCACCCCAGACCTGCCGACCAGACTCTTCCCTTTCTCAGAACCCCTAGGTGATTAGTATACACAGTAGCCTAACTTGATTCATAGATGAGAGAGTTCAGTTGCAGCAAGGTGAAGTGATTTTCATGAGGTCCCCAGTGCACTCAGAGTTAAGCCAGGACAAGAACCCAGGTCGTCATACTCTGCATCTAATCCACACTGTCTCTCCACCTTAAAATATAGAAGGTTTAATTTTATCGTGTGACAGATTTCAGATTAACTACATGGGCTCAAAAGTGGGCAACATGTTTGTAGCTTAAAATAGTTTAAGTCAGAAAAGCCATCTGTTTCTGCTTTAT